>NW_022881537.1:0-43737 GCF_004382145.1 Drosophila mauritiana
AGGATGTCATAAATCAAGGACCAAGAATAAGATTTGTATCTAAATAATTCGATATATTTTTTAAATAAGTTCTTATGTTGTTTTGATAATCGACGATCAAAATCAAAAAATATTTATATTAATCGCGGTAATTAACTAGCAACATGAAATTTAAAACAATTGCTAATAGATATACATGACTAAATATGCTAAGGTGTACACAAAATTTACTTCATAAAAATATTGACAATATCGAATTTTAAAATAAAATTCCAATTCGTAGGAAATCTACGTACCAGAGATGGTATTCATATATTGATGACGTGATCCATTTGATATTAAGTCAGTTCTATTCTTGGCCACGTCATCGTTAATGCTAATTAAAACTTATGCCCATTGTGTTTACAAATACACTAAACTTGTAATGGTTTTGTTTAATTACATGTACCCTCTGGGAGCGAATAAGCTAGATGACCTGCGATGTAGTTTCAGGAGCTGCGCGGATGTCAAATTAGCACAAAGGATGTCGTAAGTCAAGGATCAAAGTATAAGAGGTTCGTATCTAAATAATTCGTTATATTTTTGAAATAAGTTCTTATGTTGTTTTGAAAATCGACAATCAAAATCCAAAAATATTTAATATTAATTAGCGGTTATTAATTACAACATAAAATTTATAACAATTGCTAATAGATATACATAACAAAATATGCTACTGTGAAAGTTATAATGGTTTAGTTTCAATTATAAGTTCCCTTTGGAAGCCAATACGCTAGATAACCTACGATGTAATTTTAGGAGCAATGCGAATGTACAATCAGCGAATAATGTCATAAATCAAGGACCATAGAATAAGAGGTTTGTATCTAAATAATTCGATATATTTTTAAATAAGTTCTTATGTTGTTTTGATAATCGACGATCAAAATCAAAAAATATTTATATTAATCCGCGGTAATTAACTAGCAACATGAAATTTAAAACAATTGCTAATAGATATACATGACTAAATATGCTAAGGTGTACACAAAATTTACTTCATAAAAATATTGACAATATCGAATTTTTAAAATAAAATTCCAATTCGTAGGAAATCTACGTACCAGAGATGGTATTCATATATTGATGACGTGTCCATTTGATATTAAGTCAGTTCTATTCTTGGCCACGTCATCGTTAATGCTAATTAAAACTTATGCCCATTGTGTTTACAAATACCACTAAACTTGTAATGGTTTTGTTTTAATTACATGTACCCTCTGGGAGCGAATAAGCTAGATGACCTGCGATGTAGTTTCAGGAGCTGCGCGGATGTCAAATTAGCACAAAGGATGTCGTAAATCAAGGACCAAAGTATAAGAGGTTCGTATCTAAATAATTCGTTATATTTTTGAAATAAGTTCTTATGTTGTTTTGATAATCGACAATCAAAATCAAAAAATATTTAATATTAATTAGCGGTACTTAACTAGCAACATGAAATTTAAAACACTTGCTAATAGATATACATGACTAATATGCTAATGTGAACACAAAATTACTTCATAAAAATATTGACAATATCGTATTTAATATAAAATTCCAATTCGTAGGAAATCTACGTACCAGAGATGGTATTCATATATTGATGACGTGATCCATTTGATATTAAGTCAGTTCTATTCTTGGCCACGTCATCGTTAATGCTAATTAAAACTTATGCCCATTGTGTTTACAAATAACACTAAACTTGTAATGGTTTTGTTTTAATTTCATGTACCCTCTGGGAGCCAATAAGCTAGATGACCTGCGATGTAGTTTCAGGAGCTGCGCGGATGTAAAATCAGAACAAAGGATGTCGTAAATCAAGGACAAAGAATAAGAGGTTCGTATCTAAATAATTCGTTATATTTTTAAAATAAGTTCTTATGTTGTTTTGATAATCGACAATCAAAATCAAAAAATATTTAATATTAATTAGCCCACACACACACATACAGACACACACTTCAGGGAGACAAAAGATTATCCCAAAGGCTGCAAACTAAAGATGGCACACACACACAATGAGAGAATAAGTAATTAAATTAGAAATTAAACTAAGCAAATGGAAAATTTTGCAAGTAAAAATTTTGCGCCCTCCTCCTCGATTCTCATTAGTGGCACGTAAGCTACACGGCACAGTGCAAATATAGTTTTTGTTTCTAGTATATATTTCTAGTGTTTGTCAACTTAATATTTTTAACATATATTAACCGAATATTTTTAGAATATTTTTTTTGCGCCCTCCTCCTCGATTCTCATTAGTGGCACGTAAGCTACACGGCACAGTGCAAATATAGTTTTTGTTTATGGTATATATTTCTAGTGATTGTCAACTTAGTATTTTTAACATATATATACCGAATATTTTTTTAATATTAGTAATTTAAATTAAACTAGGCAAATGGAAAATTTTGCAAATAAAGTTTTGCGCCCCTCGCCTCGATTCTCATTAGTGGCACGTAAGCTACACGGCACAGTGCAAATATAGTTTTTTGTTTATGATATATATTTCTAGTGTTTGT
Organism: Drosophila mauritiana; assembly: GCF_004382145.1. NCBI lineage: Eukaryota > Metazoa > Arthropoda > Insecta > Diptera > Drosophilidae > Drosophila > Drosophila mauritiana. Next base: position 2,526 of record NW_022881537.1, read on the forward strand.
CAACTTAGTATTTTTATCATATATATACCGAATATTTTTAGAATATATTTTTAATAATAGTAATTTAAATTAAACTAAGCAAATGGAAAATTTTGCAAATAAAAGTTTTGCGGCCTTCGCCTCGATTCTCATTAGTGGCACGTAAGCTATACGGCACAGTGCAAATATAGTTTTTGTTTCTAGTATATAATTCTAGTGTTTGTCAACTTAATATTTTTAACATATATTTACCGAATATTTTTAGAATATTTTTTTTGCGCCTCCTCCTCGATTCTCATTAGCGGCACGTAAGCTACACGGCACAGTACAAATATAGTTTTTGTTTATGGTATATAATATGTTTATATGGTATTAAGTCAGTTCCATTCTTGGCCACGTCATCGTTAATGCTAATTAAAATTTATGCCCATTGTGTTTACAAATAACACTATACTAGTAATGGTTTTGTTTTAATTTCATGTACCCTCCGGGAGCCAATAAGCTAGATGACCTGCGATGTCGTTTCAGGAGCTGCGCGGATGTAAAATTAGCACAAATGATGTCGTTAATCAAGCACCAAGGAATAAGAGGCTTGTATATAAATAAGTTGTTATATTTCTAAAATAAGTTCTTATGTTGTTTTGAAAATCGACAATCAAAATCAAAAAATATTTAATATTAATTAGCGGTTATTAATTACAACATGAAATTTATAACAATTGCTAATAGATATACATAACAAAATATGCTACTGTGAAAGTTATAATGGTTTAGTTTCAATTATAAGTTCCCTTTGGAAGCCTACGATGTAATTTTAGGAGCTATGCGAATGTACAATCAGCGAATAGGATGTCATAAATCAAGGACCATAGAATAAGAGGTTTGTATCTAAAAATTTCAATATATTTTTAAAATAATTTCTTATGTTGTTTTGATAATCGACGATCAAAATCAAAAAATATTTAATATTAATCCGCGGTAATTAACTAGCAACATGAAATTTAAAACAATTGCTAATAGATATACATGACTTAATATGCTAAGGTGTACTCAAAATTTACTTCATAAAAATATTGACAATATCGAATTTAATATAAAATTCCAATTCGTAGGAAATCTACGTCCCAGAGACGGTATTCATATATTGATGACGTGGTCCATTTGATATTAAGTCAGTTCTATTCTTGGCCACGTCATCGTTAATGCTAATTAAAACTTATGCCCATTGTGTTTACAAATAACACTAAACTTGTAATGGTTTTGTTTTAATTTCATGTACCCTCTGGGAGCCAATAAGCTAGATGACCTGCGATGTAGTTTCAGGAGCTGCGCGGATGTAAAATTAAAAAAAGGATGTCGTAAATCAAGGACCAAAGAATAAGAGGTTCGTATCTAAATAATTCGTTATATTTTTGAAATAAGTTCTTAAGTTGTTTTCATAATCGACAATCAAAATCAAAAATATTTAATATTAATTAGCGGTAATTAACTAGCAACATGAAATTTAAAACACTTGCTAATACATGACTAACGATGCTGAGGTGAACACAAAATTTACTTCATAAAAATATTGACAACATTGAATTTAATATAAAATTCCAATTCGTAGGAAGTCTACGTCCAGAGATGGTATTCATATATTGATGACGTGGTCCATTTGATATTAAGTCAGTTCTATTCTTGGCCACGTCATCGTTAATGCTAATTAAAACTTATGCCCATTGTGTTTACAAATAACACTAAACTTGTAATGGTTTTGTTTTAATTACATGTACCCTCTGGGAGCCAATAAGCTAGATGACCTGCGATATAGTTTCAGGAGCTGCTTGAATGTAAAATTAGCACAAATGATGTCGTTAATCAAGGACCAAGGAATAAGAGGTTCGTATCTAAATAATTTGGTATATTTTTAAAATAAGTTCTTAGGTTGTTTTGATAATAGACAATCAAATCAAAAAATATTTAATATTAATTAGCGGTTATTAACTACAACATGAAATTGCTACAACATGCAATTGCTAATAGATATACATAACAAAATATGCTATTGTGAAAGTTATAATGGTTTAGTTTCAATTATAAATTCCCTTTGGAAGACAATACGCTAGATAACCTACGGTGTAATTTTAGGAGCTATGCGAACGTACAATCAGCGAATAGGATGTCATAAATCAAGGACCATAGAATAAGAGGTTTGTATCTAAAAATTTCAATATATTTTTAAAATAAGTACTTATGTTGTTTTGATAATAGACAATCAAATCAAAAAATATTTAATATTAATTAGCGGTTATTAACTACAACATGAAATTTATAACAATTGCTAATAGATATACATAACAAAATATGCCATTGTGAAAGTTATAATGGTTTAGTTTCAATTATAAGTTCCCTTTGGAAGCCAATACGCTAGATAACCTACGATGTAATTTTAGGAGCTATGCGAATGTACAATCAGCGAATAGGATGTCATAAATCAAGGACTATAGAAGAAGAGGTTTGTATCTAAATAATTTGTTATATTTTTAAAATAAGTTTTTATGTTGTTTTGATAATCGACAATCAAAATCAAAAAATATTTCATATTAATTAGCGGTAATTAACTAGCAACATGAAATTTAAAATAATTGCTAATAGATATACATGACTAAATATGCTAAGGTGAACACAAAATTTACTTTATAAAAATATTGACAATATCGGATTTAATATAAAATTCCAATTCGTAGGAAATCTACGTCCCAGATGCGGTATTCATGAATTGATGACGTGGTCCATTTCATATTAAGTCAGTTCTATTCTTGGCCACGTCATCCTTAATGCTAATTAAAACTAATGCCCATTGTGTTTACAAATAACACTAAACTTGTAATGGTTTTGTTTTAATTACATGTACCCTCTGGGAGCCAATAAGCTAGATGACCTGCGATGTAGTTTCAGGAGCTGCGCGGATGTAAAATCAGAACAAAGGATGTCGTAAATCAAGGACCAAAGAATAAGAGGTTCGTATCTAAATAATTCGTTATATTTTTAAAATAAGTTCTTATGTTGTTTTGATAATCGACGATCAAAATCAAAAAATATTTAATAATAATCCGCGGTAATTAACTAGCAACATGAAATTTAAAACAATTGCTAATAGATATACATGACTAAATATGCTAAGGTGTACACAAAATTTACTTCATAAAAATATTGACAATATCGAATTTTTAAAATAAAATTCCAATTCGTAGGAAATCTACGTACCAGAGATGGTATTCATATATTGATGACGTGATCCATTTGATATTAAGTCAGTTCTATTCTTGGCCACGTCATCGTTAATGCTAATTAAAACTTATGCCCATTGTGTTTACAAATACCACTAATCTTGTAATGGTTTTGTTTTAATTACATGTACCCTCTGGGAGCGAATAAGCTAGATGACCTGCGATGTAGTTTCAGGAGCTGCGCGGATGTCAAATTAGCAGAAAGGATGTCGTAAATCAAGGACCAAAGTATAAGAGGTTCGTATCTAAATAATTCGTTATATTTTTGAAATAAGTTCTTATGTTGTTTTGATAATCGACAATCAAAATCAAAAAATATTTAATATTAATTAGCCCACACACACACATACAGACACACACTTCAGGGAGACAAAAGATTATCCCAAAGGCTGCAAACTGAAGATGTCACACACACACAATGAGAGAATAAGTAATTAAATTAGAAATTAAACTAAGCAAATGGAAAATTTTGCAAGTAAAAATTTTGCGCCCCCTCCTCGATTCTCATTAGTGGCACGTAAGCTACACGGCACAGTGCAAATATAGTTTTTGTTTCTAGTATATATTTCTAGTGTTTGTCAACTTAATATTTTTAACATATATTTACCGAATATTTTTAGAATATTTTTTTTGCGCCCTCCTCCTCGATTCTCATTAGTGGCACGTAAGCTACACGGCACAGTGCAAATATAGTTTTTGTTTATGGTATATATTTCTAGTGTTTGTCAACTTAGTATTTTTAACATATATATACCGAATATTTTTAGAATATTTTTTTAATATTAGTAATTTAAATTAAACTAAGCAAATGGAAAATTTTGCAAATAAAAGTTTTGCGGCCTTCGCCTCGATTCTCATTAGTGGCACGTAAGCTACACGGCACAATGCAAATATAGTTTTTGTTTTTGGTATATATGGTATTAAGTCAGTTCCATTCTTGGCCACGTCATCGTTAATGCTAATTAAAACTTATGCCCATTGTGTTTACAAATAACACTATACTAGTAATGGTTTTGTTTTAAATTCATGTACCCTCCGGGAGCCAATAAGCTAGATAACCTGCGATGTCGTTTCAGGAGCTGCGCGGATGTAAAATTAGCACAAATGATGTCGTTAATCAAGGACCAAGGAATAAGAGGTTTGTATATAAATAAGTTGTTATATTTCTAAAATAAGTTCTTATGTTGTTTTGAAAATCGACAATCAAAATCAAAAAATATTTAATATTAATTAGCGGTTATTAATTACAACATGAAATTTATAACAATTGCTAATAGATATACATAACAAAATATGCTACTGTGAAAGTTATAATGGTTTAGTTTCAATTATAAGTTCCCTTTGGAAGCCAATACGCTAGATAACCTACGATGTAATTTTAGGAGCTATGCGAATGTACAATCAGCGAATAGGATGTCATAAATCAAGGACCATAGAATAAGAGGTTTGTATCTAATTAATTCGATATATTTTTAAAATAAGTTCTTATGTTGTTTTGATAATCGACGATCAAAATCAAAAAATATTTCATATTAATCCGCGGTAATTAACTAGCAACAAAAAATTTAAAACAATTGCTAATAGATATACATGACTAAATATGCTAAGGTGAACACAAAATTTACTTCATAAAAATATTGACAATATCGAATTTTTAAAATAAAATTCCAATTCGTAGGAAATCTACGTACCAGATATGGTATTCATATATTGATGACGTGATCCATTTGATATTAAGTCAGTTCTATTCTTGGCCACGTCATCGTTAATGCTAATTAAAACTTATGCCCATTGTGTTTACAAATACCACTAATCTTGTAATGGTTTTGTTTTAATTACATGTACCCTCTGGGAGCCAATAAGCTAGATGACCTGCGATGTAGTTTCAGGAGCTGCGCGGATGTAAAATCAGAACAAAGGATGTCGTAAATCAAGGACAAAGAATAAGAGGTTCGTATCTAAATAATTCGTTATATTTTTGAAATAAGTTCTTATGTTGTTCTTATAATCGACAATCAAAATCAAAAAATATTTAATATTAATTAGTGGTTATTAATTACAACATGAAATTTATAACAATTGCTAATAGATATACATAACAAAATATGCTACTGTGAAAGTTATAATGGTTTAGTTTCAATTATAAGTTTTAATTATTTAATATTAATTAGCCCACACACACACATACAGACACACACTTCAGGGAGACAAAAGATTATCCCAAAGGCTGCAAACTAAAGATGGCACACACACACAATGAGAGAATAAGTAATTAAATTAGAAACTAAACTAAGCAAATGGAAAATTTAGCAAGTAAAAATTTTGCGCCCTCCTCATCGACTCTCATTAGTGGCACGTAAGCTACACGGCACAGTGCAAATATAGTTTTTGTTTCTAGTATATATTTCTAGTGTTTGTCAACTTAATATTTTTAACATATATGAACCGAATATTTTTAGAATATTTTTTTTGCGCCCTCCTTCTCGATTCTCATTAGTGGCACGTAAGCTACACGGCACAGTGCAAATATAGTTTTTGTTTATGGTATATGTTTCTAGTGATTGTAAACTTAGTATTTTTAACATATATATACCGAATATTTTTAGAATATTTTTTTATTATTAGTAATTTAAATTAAACTAGGCAAATGGAAAATTTTGCAAATAAAAGTTTTGCGCCCCTCGCCTCGATTCTCATTAGTGGCACGTAAGCTACACGGCACAGTGCAAATATAGTTTTTGTTTCTAGTATATAATTCTAGTGTTTGTCAACTTAATATTTTTAACATATATTTACCGAATATTTTTAGAATATTTTTTTTTGCGCCCTCCTCCTCGATTCTCATTAGTGGCACGTAAGCTACACGGCACCGTGCAAATATAGTTTTTGTTTCTAGTATTCTAGTAATTATAGTGTTTGTCAACTTAATATTTTTAACCGAACTTAATATATTTACCGAATATTTTTAGAATATTTTTTTTGCGCCCTCCTCCTCGATTCTCATTAGTGGCACGTAAGCTACACGGCACAGTACAAATATAGTTTTTGTTTATGGTATATATTTCTAGTTTTTGTCAACTTAGTATTTTTAACATATATATACCGAATATTTGTAGAATATTTTTTAAATATTAGTAATTTAAATTAAACTAAGCAAATGGAAAATTTTGCAAAAAAAATTTTTTCGCCCTTCGCCTCGATTCTCATTAGTGGCACGTAAGCTACACGGCACAGTGTAAATATAGTTTTTGTTTCTAGTATATATTTCTAGTCTTTGTCAACTTAATATTTTTAACATATATTTACCGAATATTTTTAGAATATTTTTAAGTGAACTTAATCTTTCTAGTATATTTTTTTTATATATAATTTTATATATAATGTTTTTTGAAATTAAGTCAGTTTCATTCTTGGCCACGTCATCGTTAATGCTAATTAAAACTTATGCCCATTGTGTTTACAAATAACACTAAACTAGTAATGGTTTTGTTTTAATTTCATGTACCCTCTGGGAGCGAATAAGCTAGATGACCTGCGATGTCGTTTCAGGAGCTGCGCGGATGTAAAATTAGCACAAATGATGTCGTTAATCAAGGACCAAGGAATAAGAGGTTTGTATATAAATAAGTTGTTATATTTCTAAAATAAGTTCTTATGTTGTTTTGAAAATCGACAATCAAAATCAAAAAATATTTAATATTAATTAGTGGTTATTAATTACAACATGAAATTTATAACAATTGCTAATAGATATACATAACAAAATATGCTACTGTGAAAGTTATAATGGTTTAGTTTCAATTATAAGTTTTAATTATTTAATATAAATTAGCCCACACACACACATACAGACACACACTTCAGGGAGACAAAAGATTATCCCAAAGGCTGCAAACTAAAGATGGCACACACACACAATGAGAGAATAAGTAATTAAATTAGAAACTAAACTAAGCAAATGGAAAATTTAGCAAGTAAAAATTTTGCGCCCTCCTCCTCGACTCTCATTAGTGGCACGTAAGCTACACGGCACAGTGCAAATATAGTTTTTGTTTCTAGTATATATTTCTAGTGTTTGTCAACTTAATATTTTTAACTTATATTAACCGAATATTTTTAGAATATTTTTTTTGCGCCCTCCTCCTCGATTCTCATTAGTGGCACGTAAGCTACACGGCACAGTGCAAATATAGTTTTTGTTTATGGTATATATTTCTAGTGATTGTCAACTTAGTATTTTTAAAATATATATACCGAATATTTTTTTAATATTAGTAATTTAAATTAAACTAGGCAAATGGAAAATTTTGCAAATAAAAGTTTTGCGCCCCTCGCCTCGATTCCCATTAGTGGCACGTAAGCTACACGGCACAGTGCAAATATAGTTTTTGTTTCTAGTATATAATTCTAGTGTTTGTCAAGATAATATTTTTAACCCTCCTCCTCGATTCTCATTAGTGGCACGTAAGCTACACGGCACAGTGCAAATATAGTTTTTGTTTATGATATATATTTCTAGTGTTTGTCAACTTAGTATTTTTATCATATATATACCGAATATTTTTAGAATATATTTTTAATAATAGTATTTTAAATTAAACTAAGCAAATGGAAAATTTTGCAAATAAAAGTTTTGCGGCCTTCGCCTCGATTCTCATTAGTGGCACGTAAGCTACACGGCACAGTGCAAATATAGTTTTTGTTTCTAGTATATAATTCTAGTGTTTGTCAACTTAATATTTTTAACATATATTTACCGAATATTTTTAGAATATTTTTTTTGCGCCCTCCTCCTCGATTCTCATTAGCGGCACGTAAGCTACACGGCACAGTACAAATATAGTTTTTGTTTATGGTATATATGGTATTAAGTCAGTTCCATTCTTGGCCACGTCATCGTTAATGCTAATTAAAATTTATGCCCATTGTGTTTACAAATAACACTATACTAGTAATGGTTTTGTTTTAATTTCATGTACCCTCCGGGAGCCAATAAGCTAGATGACCTGCGATGTCGTTTCAGGAGCTGCGCGGATGTAAAATTAGCACAAATGATGTCGTTAATCAAGCACCAAGGAATAAGAGGCTTGTATATAAATAAGTTGTTATATTTCTAAAATAAGTTCTTATGTTGTTTTGAAAATCGACAATCAAAATCAAAAAATATTTAATATTAATTAGCGGTTATTAATTACAACATGAAATTTATAACAATTGCTAATAGATATACATAACAAAATATGCTACTGTGAAAGTTATAATGGTTTAGTTTCAATTATAAGTTCCCTTTGGAAGCCAATACGCTAGATAACCTACGATGTAATTTTAGGAGCTATGCGAATGTACAATCAGCGAATAGGATGTCATAAATCAAGGACCATAGAATAAGAGGTTTGTATCTAAAAATTTCATATGCTACTGTGAAAGTTATAATGGTTTAGTTTCAATTATAAGTTCCCTTTGGAAGCCAATACGCTAGATAACCTACGATGTAATTTTAGGAGCTATGCGAATGTACAATCAGCGAATAGGATGTCATAAATCAAGGACCATAGAATAAGAGGTTTGTATCTAAATAATTCGATATATTTTTAAAATAAGTTCTTATGTTGTTTTGATAATCGACGATCAAAATCAAAAAATATTTAATATAATCCGCGGTAATTAACTAGCAACATGAAATTTAAAACAATTGCTAATAGATATACATGACTAAATATGCTAAGGTGTACACAAAATTTACTTCATAAAAATATTGACAATATCGAATTTTTAAAATAAAATTCCAATTCGTAGGAAATCTACGTACCAGAGATGGTATTCATATATTGATGACGTGATCCATTTGATATTAAGTCAGTTCTATTCTTGGCCACGTCATCGTTAATGCTAATTAAAACTTATGCCCATTGTGTTTACAAATACCACTAATCTTGTAATGGTTTTGTTTTAATTACATGTACCCTCTGGGAGCGAATAAGCTAGATGACCTGCGATGTAGTTTCAGGAGCTGCGCGGATGTCAAATTAGCAGAAAGGATGTCGTAAATCAAGGACCAAAGTATAAGAGGTTCGTATCTAAATAATTCGTTATATTTTTGAAATAAGTTCTTATGTTGTTTTGATAATCGACAATCAAAATCAAAAAATATTTAATATTAGTTAGCGGTACTTAACTAGCAACATGAAATTTAAAACACTTGCTAATAGATATACATGACTTAATATGCTAATGTGAACACAAAATGTACTTTATAAAAATATTGACAATATCGTATTTAATATAAAATTCCAATTCGTATGAAATCTACGTACCAGAGATGGTATTCATATATTGATGACGTGATCCATTTGATATTAAGTCAGTTCTATTCTTGGCCACGTCATCGTTAATGCTAATTAAAACTTATGCCCATTGTGTTTACAAATAACACTAAACTTGTATTGGTTTTGTTTTAATTTCATGTACCCTCTGGGAGCCAATAAGCTAGATGACCTGCGATGTAGTTTCAGGAGCTGCGCGGATGTAAAATCAGAACAAAGGATGTCGTAAATCAAGGACAAAGATTAAGAGGTTCGTATCTAAATAATTCGTTATATTTTTAAAATAAGTTCTTATGTTGTTTTGATAATCGACAATCAAAATCAAAAAATATTTAATATTAATTAGCCCACACACACACATACAGACACACACTTCAGGGAGACAAAAGATTATCCCAAAGGCTGCAAACTAAAGATGGCACACACACACAATGAGAGAATAAGTAATTAAATTAGAAACTAAACTAAGCAAATGGAAAATTTAGCAAGTAAAAATTTTGCGCCCTCCTCCTCGACTCTCATTAGTGGCACGTAAGCTACACGGCACAGTGCAAATATAGTTTTTCTTTCTAGTATATATTTCTAGTGTTTGTCAACTTAATATTTTTAACATATATTAACCGAATATTTTTAGAATATTTTTTTTGCGCCCTCCTCCTCGATTCTCATTAGTGGCACGTAAGCTACACGGCACAGTGCAAATATAGTTTTTGTTTATGGTATATATTTCTAGTGATTGTCAACTTAGTATTTTTAAAATATATATACCGAATATTTTTTTAATATTAGTAATTTAAATTAAACTAGGCAAATGGAAAATTTTGCAAATAAAAGTTTTGCGCCCCTCGCCTCGTTTCCCATTAGTGGCACGTAAGCTACACGGCACAGTGCAAATATAGTTTTTGTTTCTAGTATATAATTCTAGTGTTTGTCAAGATAATATTTTTAACCCTCCTCCTCGATTCTCATTAGTGGCACGTAAGCTACACGGCACAGTGCAAATATAGTTTTTGTTTATGATATATATTTCTAGTGTTTGTCAACTTAGTATTTTTATCATATATATACCGAATATTTTTAGAATATATTTTTAATAATAGTAATTTAAATTAAACTAAGCAAATGGAAAATTTTGCAAATAAAAGTTTTGCGGCCTTCGCCTCGATTCTCATTAGTGGCACGTAAGCTACACGGCACAGTGCAAATATAGTTTTTGTTTCTAGTATATAATTCTAGTGTTTGTCAACTTAATATTTTTAACATATATTTACCGAATATTTTTAGAATATTTTTTTTGCGCCCTCCTCCTCGATTCTCATTAGCGGCACGTAAGCTACACGGCACAGTACAAATATAGTTTTTGTTTATGGTATATATGGTATTAAGTCAGTTCCATTCTTGGCCACGTCATCGTTAATGCTAATTAAAATTTATGCCCATTGTGTTTACAAATAACACTATACTAGTAATGGTTTTGTTTTAATTTCATGTACCCTCCGGGAGCCAATAAGCTAGATGACCTGCGATGTCGTTTCAGGAGCTGCGCGGATGTAAAATTAGCACAAATGATGTCGTTATCAAGCACCAAGGAATAAGAGGTTTGTATATAAATAAGTTGTTATATTTCTAAAATAAGTTCTTATGTTGTTTTGAAAATCGACAATCAAAATCAAAAAATATTTAATATTAATTAGCGGTTATTAATTACAACATGAAATTTATAACAATTGCTAATAGATATACATAACAAAATATGCTACTGTGAAAGTTATAATGGTTTAGTTTCAATTATAAGTTCCCTTTGGAAGCCAATACGCTAGATAACCTACGATGTAATTTTAGGAGCTATGCGAATGTACAATCAGCGAATAGGATGTCATAAATCAAGGACCATAGAATAAGAGGTTTGTATCTAAAAATTTCAATATATTTTTAAAATAATTTCTTATGTTGTTTTGATAATCGACGATCAAAATCAAAAAATATTTAATATTAATCCGCGGTAATTAACTAGCAACATGAAATTTAAAACAATTGCTAATAGATATACATGACTTAATATGCTAAGGTGTACTCAAAATTTACTTCATAAAAATATTGACAATATCGAATTTAATATAAAATTCCAATTCGTAGGAAATCTACGTCCCAGACGCGGTATTCATGAATTGATGACGTGGTCCATTTGATATTAAGTCAGTTCTATTCTTGGCCACGTCATCGTTATTGCTAATTAAAACTTATGCTCATTGTGTTTACAAATAACACTAAACTTGTAATGGTTTTGTTTTAATTTCATGTACCCTCTGGGAGCCAATAAGTTAGATGACCTGCGATGTAGTTTCAGGAGCTGCGCGGATGTAAAATTAAAAAAAAGGATGTCGTAAATCAAGGACCAAAGAATAAGAGGTTCGTATCTAAATAATTCGTTATATTTTTGAAATAAGTTCTTAAGTTGTTTTCATAATCGACAATCAAAATCAAAAATATTTAATATTAATTAGCGGTAATTAACTAGCAACATGAAATTTAAAACACTTGCTAATACATGACTAACGATGCTGAGGTGAACACAAAATTTACTTCATAAAAATATTGACAATATTGAATTTAATATAAAATTCCAATTCGTAGGAAATCTACGTCCCAGAGACGGTATTCATATATTGATGACGTGGTCCTTTTGATATTAAGTCAGTTCTATTCTTGGCCACGTCATCGTTAATGCTAATTAAAACTTATGCCCATTGTGTTTACAAATAACACTAAACTTGTAATGGTTTTGTTTTAATTACATGTACCCTCTGGGAGCCAATAAGCTAGATGACCTGCGATATAGTTTCAGGAGCTGCTTGAATGTAAAATTAGCACAAATGATGTCGTTAATCAAGGACCAAGGAATAAGAGGTTCGTATCTAAATAATTTGGTATATTTTTAAAATAAGTTCTTAGGTTGTTTTGATAATAGACAATCAAATCAAAAAATATTTAATATTAATTAGTGGTTATTAACTACAACATGCAATTGCTAATAGATATACATAACAAAATATGCTATTGTGAATGTTATAATGGTTTAGTTTCAATTATAAATTCCCTTTGGAAGCCAATACGCTAGATAACCTACGGTGTAATTTTAGGAGCTATGCGAACGTACAATCAGCGAATAGGATGTCATAAATCAAGGACCATAGAATAAGAGGTTTGTATCTAAAAATTTCAATATATTTTTAAAATAAGTACTTATGTTGTTTTGATAATAGACAATCAAATCAAAAAATATTTAATATTAATTAGCGGTTATTAACTACAACATGAAATTTATAACAATTGCTAATAGATATACATAACAAAATATGCCATTGTGAAAGTTATAATGGTTTAGTTTCAATTATAAGTTCCCTTTGGAAGCCAATACGCTAGATAACCTACGATGTAATTTTAGGAGCTATGCGAATGTACAATCAGCGAATAGGATGTCATAAATCAAGGACTATAGAAGAAGAGGTTTGTATCTAAATAATTTGTTATATTTTTAAAATAAGTTTTTATGTTGTTTTGATAATCGACAATCAAAATCAAAAAATATTTCATATTAATTAGCGGTAATTAACTAGCAACATGAAATTTAAAATAATTGCTAATAGATATACATGACTAAATATGCTAAGGTGAACACAAAATTTACTTTATAAAAATATTGACAATATCGGATTTAATATAAAATTCCAATTCGTAGGAAATCTACGTCCCAGATGCGGTATTCATGAATTGATGACGTGGTCCATTTCATATTAAGTCAGTTCTATTCTTGGCCACGTCATCCTTAATGCTAATTAAAACTAATGCCCATTGTGTTTACAAATAACACTAAACTTGTAATGGTTTTGTTTTAATTACATGTACCCTCTGGGAGCCAATAAGCTAGATGACCTGCGATGTAGTTTCAGAAGCTGCGCGGATGTAAAATTAGCACAAAGGATGTCGTAAATCAAGGACCTAAGAATAAAAGGTTCGTATCTAAATAATTCGGTCTATTTTTAAAATAAGTATGTACTTATGTTGTTTTGATAAAAGACAAAAAATCAAACAAATTTTAATATTAATTAGCGTTTATTAACTATAACATGAAATTTAAAACAATTGCTAATAGATATACATGACTAAAGACGATAAGGTGAACACAAAATTTACTTCATAAAAATATTGACAATATCGAATTTTTTAAATAAAATTCCAATTCATAGGAAATCTACGTACCAGAGATGGTATTCATAATTGATGTTTGATATTAAGTCAGTTCCATTCTTGGCCACGTCATCGTTAATGCTAATTAAAACTTATGCCCATTGTGTTTACAAATAACACTAAACTTGTAATGGTTTTGTTTTAATTTCATGTACCCTCTGGGAGCCAATAAGCTAGATGACCTGCGATGTAGTTTCAGGAGCTGCTTGGATGTAAAATCAGAACAAAGGATGTCGTAAATCAAGGACCAAAGAATAAGAGGTTCGTATCTAAATAATTCGTTATATTTTTAAAATAAGTTCTTATGTTGTTTTGATAATCGACAATCAAAATCAAAAAATATTTAATATTAATTAGCCCACACACACACATACAGACACACACTTCAGGGAGACAAAAGATTATCCCAAAGGCTGCAAACTGAAGATGTCACACACACACAATGAGAGAATAAGTAATTAAATTAGAAATTAAACTAAGCAAATGGAAAATTTTGCAAGTAAAAATTTTGCGCCCCCCTCCTCGATTCTCATTAGTGGCACGTAAGCTACACGGCACAGTGCAAATATAGTTTTTGTTTCTAGTATATATTTCTAGTGTTTGTCAACTTAATATTTTTAACATATATTTACCGAATATTTTTAGAATATTTTTTTTGCGCCCTCCTCCTCGATTCTCATTAGTGGCACGTAAGCTACACGGCACAGTGCAAATATAGTTTTTGTTTATGGTATATATTTCTAGTGTTTGTCAACTTAGTATTTTTTTCATATATATACCGAATATTTTTAGAATATATTTTTAATATTAGTAATTTAAATTAAATTAAGCAAATGGAAAATTTTGCAAATAAAAGTTTTGCGGCCTTCGCCACGATTCTCATTAGTGGCACGTAAGCTACACGGCACAGTGCCAATATAGTTTTTGTTTCTAGTATGTAATTCTAGTGTTTGTGAACTTCATATTTTTAACATATATTTACCGAATATTTTTAGAATATTTTTTTTTGCGCCCTCCTCCTCGATTCTCATTAGTGGCACGTAAGCTACACGGCACAGTGCAAATATAGTTTTTGTTTATGGTATATATTTCTAGTGTTTGTCAACTTAGTATTTTTAACATATATATACCGAATATTTTTAGAATATTTTTTTAATATTAGTAATTTAAATTAAACTAAGCAAATGGAAAATTTTGCAAATAAAAGTTTTGCGGCCTTCGCCTCGATTCTCATTAGTGGCACGTAAGCTACACGGCACAATGCAAATATAGTTTTTGTTTTTGGTATATATGGTATTAAGTCAGTTCCATTCTTGGCCACGTCATCGTTAATGCTAATTAAAACTTATGCCCATTGTGTTTACAAATAACACTATACTAGTAATGGTTTTGTTTTAAATTCATGTACCCTCCGGGAGCCAATAAGCTAGATAACCTGCGATGTCGTTTCAGGAGCTGCGCGGATGTAAAATTAGCACAAATGATGTCGTTAATCAAGGACCAAGGAATAAGAGGTTTGTATATAAATAAGTTGTTATATTTCTAAAATAAGTTCTTATGTTGTTTTGAAAATCGACAATCAAAATCAAAAAATATTTAATATTAATTAGCGGTTATTAATTACAACATGAAATTTATAACAATTGCTAATAGATATACATAACAAAATATGCTACTGTGAAAGTTATAATGGTTTAGTTTCAATTATAAGTTCCCTTTGGAAGCCAATACGCTAGATAACCTACGATGTAATTTTAGGAGCTATGCGAATGTACAATCAGCGAATAGGATGTCATAAATCAAGGACCATAGAATAAGAGGTTTGTATCTAATTAATTCGATATATTTTTAAAATAAGTACTTATGTTGTTTTGATAATAGACAATCAAATCAAAAAATATTTAATATTAATTAGCGGTTATTAACTACAACATGAAATTTATAACAATTGCTAATAGATATACATAACAAAATATGCTACTGTGAAAGTTATAATGGTTTAGTTTCAATTATAAGTTCCCTTTGGAAGCCAATACGCTAGATAACCTACGATGTAATTTTAGGAGCTATGCGAATGTACAATCAGCGAATAGGATGTCATAAATCAAGGACCATAGAATAAGAGGTTTGTATCTAATTAATTCGATATATTTTTAAAATAAGTTCTTATGTTGTTTTGATAATCGACGATCAAAATCAAAAAATATTTAATATTAATCCGCGGTAATTAACTAGCAACAAAAAATTTAAAACAATTGCTAATAGATATTCATGACTAAATATGCTAAGGTGAACACAAAATTTACTTCATAAAAATATTGACAATATCGAATTTTTAAAATAAAATTCCAATTCGTAGGAAATCTACGTACCAGATATGGTATTCATATATTGATGACGTGATCCATTTGATATTAAGTCAGTTCTATTCTTGGCCACGTCATCGTTAATGCTAATTAAAACTTATGCCCATTGTGTTTACAAATACCACTAATCTTGTAATGGTTTTGTTTTAATTACATGTACCCTCTGGGAGCCAATAAGCTAGATGACCTGCGATGTAGTTTCAGGAGCTGCGCGGATGTAAAATCAGAACAAAGGATGTCGTAAATCAAGGACAAAGAATAAGAGGTTCGTATCTAAATAATTCGTTATATTTTTGAAATAAGTTCTTATGTTGTTTTTATAATCGACAATCAAAATCAAAAAATATTTAATATTAATTAGCGGTACTTAACTAGCAACATGAAATTTAAAACACTTGCTAATAGATATACATGACTGAATATGCTAATGTGAACACAAAATTTACTTCATAAAAATATTGACAATATCGTATTTAATATAAAATTCCAATTCGTAGGAAATCTACGTACCAGAGATGGTATTCATATATTGATGATGTGGTCCATTTTATATTGAGTCATCGTTAATGCTAATTAAAACTTATGCCCATTGTGTTTACAAATAACACTAAACTTGTAATGGTTTTGTTTTAATTTCATGTATCCTCTGGGAGCCAATAAGCTAGATGACCTGCGATGTAGTTTCAGGAGCTGCGCGGATGTTAAATCAGAACAAAGGATGTCGTAAATCAAGGACCAAAGAATAAGAGGTTCGTATCTAAATAATTCGGTATATTTTTAAAATAAGTTCTTATGTTGTTTTGATAATCGACAATCAAAATCAAAAAATATTTAATATTAATTAGCCCACACACACACTTCAGGGAGACAAAAGATTATCCCAAAGGCTGCAAACTGAAGATGGCACACACACACTGAAATGGAGTGGGCGGAAAATTGCCGTGGTTGTAGTTGCTGCGGTTGCTGCTGAGTCTCCCTGAAATGAAACACTCGGGATCGACTTCACGAAAATTCCGTACTTTATTCGCGCACTTGTAAATTAAGACTACCTTAACACTAACAGTAGAAATACCGCGGGACCGCGGAGTGGTGAATACCTTGCGGGAAGGGAGGAGAGCGAGAGAAGAGAAGGAGAGCGCGAGCAGCGGTGCTTGCGAGCCGTGGAGGAGCTTCGAGTACAAGCATTGGCCGCTTACACTGCCGCTCAACTGTTTGCGCCCTTCTGGCGTGAACATTCTCCCCCCCCTTGCGTAGGCAAAGGTATCCCTGTCCGGCTAGACAGCAGGATCGGCCTCTTCATTTCGTGCACGTTCCAGAAACGGTCCATCCGAACACCGTGTTCTGCGCGACGGGCAACCCATCATCAATTTTTAGGAACCCCGGTTGGATCAAATTGGCATATACATCTGATCCCAACACGAGGGAGATGGAGGCCGGCCGGTGGAAGCGCTCGTCCGCGAGACGAACACCGTCAAACTTGGCCCTGGCGGCGTCGCTCAGAGCTCGGATGGGTGTCCGGATCCTTAGGCTGGGTTCGATCTTCAGGACGACGTTGAGTCGGAAGGTGCTTGTTCGGGACCGGAGTGTCACCGAGCAGACCTCGTTGCCTCCCAGCCGAGTGATGGGCAGCTGGAACGCAGCCGCTAACGACCGGTCGATGCTGCTCACCGGCATGCATGGGTCGATCATGGCCCCGGTCTCGAAGGTCTTCGAGCCCGTGTCCAGCACGACGATGGCTGTAGGCAGTATGGGGACAGCCTTCTGCTGCTGCTGACGCGGGCGATTGTTGGCGACTGGTGGCGGAGTGCGGGAAATCCGGACCGGACGAGGTGCAGCGGGATGGCGCTCTCTGCGCGTCGGAGCTGGTAGCGCTGCCGGGTTCGGAGCGGGGAGGACCTCGTGCATGTGGAGTAGGGTGTGGTGGTCTCCTCCACACTTCTTGCATCCCTCTTGGCTGCGACAGTCTCCTCCTGAGTGCTGATGGGCGAGGCAGTTCGAGCAGTACTTATTAATAAGTACTGCCCGAAGGCGCTTTTCGGCGCTCAGTTTGTGGAACCTCGTGCACTTTCGAAGAGGATGGATTCCAGAGCAGACTCGGCAGCGGTAGGATTTAATACCTCGAGTACGTCTGCTCTCCAACGACGGGGTGGCACGAGGACGAGGAGCCATTATTGGAGGAAGTGAGTAAGTCTGCCAATAAAGAAATGAAAAAGCTTAGTGTGAGCCGACTACTACCATATTTGGGCCCCGGAATGGGGGAAGTGCCCTAATCCCTAGGAACGGAGGACTCTTTGTCCTCCATCGGTAGCAGAATTACTTTGTGGACAGGGCGTTTTATGGTGCCGCGAGACGTACGGATCTCAACGACTCGAATGCGATCGTCGGCTCCTGGAAAGGCAGAAACAATTCTGCCGAGCCGCCATTCGTTCGGTGGTAGATTGTCCTCCTTGACAACTACCATATCGTCGGCTTGTAGGTTCCTGGTCGGAAATTGCCATTTGCTTCGTTTATGGAGTTCTTTGAGATACTCCTCTTTCCACCGTGCACTAAACTGCTGATGTTGTGCCTTGAGGTGTTGCCATCGATTTATTATCGACTTGGCTTCGCCCTTTATCTCGGGCGAATCAGGGTCGCCTGTTTGGTGCACCTGGGTCGTGAAGGATGCGACCCGTTTCGGCTTACTCTTGGAAATCGGCCCCGTTAGCACCCACCCGAAAATAGTTTCTTGGCCCAGGAGCGAGCCGCAAATATTTTGTCGGGTGCCATCCATCATTATGGATGGTAGAATGTCAGCCCCGATCAGTACATCAATTTGAGAGCTCTCAAAAAAGGTAGGATCTGCCCAGCGGAGTGCGGGCAGGTCCTTCAAAGAATTCCGAGGGATCGGATAGGAGGGCAGTTTGCCTGAGAGCTCCGGAAGGACGTACGCTTCAGTGTCTAACTGTAGACCTGGCTTAGTAGGAACGCGAATCCCGAAGTGACACAGCTTCGAGGATTTCGCGGAGACCGAATGATTTAACCCGGAGACTTGGGTCTGGGTGTTGCGGAATGGCAACTTGATGAGGTTGAACAGGCGTTCTGAAATGAACGTCGCCTCGGATCCCGAGTCGATTAAGGCTCGGGCTCGGTAGTTCGTCCCCAAATGGCACACGTCAATCATCGCTGTGCTCAGTAGGACGGCTGAAGTGCCGGACGCGAAGAAAGTTTGCACCGCTGAGGTGCTTGCCGATGCATTTCTGCTAGAGGGTCTCGGAAGTTGCTGTGTAGGGGGCGAGGTTGAGGAACTCGCATTTTCGGAATTTGGGGGGCTGCGATGCAGCAGCGTATGGTGCCTGCCCTTACATGTAAAGCAGCTGTGTGTGCTTGTGCAGTCACGTAGCTGGTGACCTCTGCAAAACAATTCAGACATAGCTGCTTCTTTTTTATATATCCGGAGCGCGAGTCAACAGACATTTGAAGAAAACGCGGGCACAATCGTACCGGATGGTTCTCCTTAGAACATAAGTCACACCCTTTCTGTTTGGTGCTGACCTTTGTCTCGAAGGATTGAAGCCTTTTTGGAACCGCCTGAGTCGGTTTCATATCTTCGATGGCTTCCAATGTCCGATACCTTTCGCTCAGGAAGGCATTCATTTCTTCCAAGCTGGGATCTCGGATTTGGCAGTTAGCGACTGTTCCCATAAGGACAGGGTCTGCTTGGGCAGTTTGCTCGCGCAAAGGAAAACCAAGAGACAATCCCAGTTTTCTGTGGATACCTGGGAATGCGCCAGTGCTGTTAAACACCCCTGAATCGTGGATTGTAGCTCTTTTAAAGCATGACCAGATTCTTGCGAAATTGAACTCAAGTTAAAAAGAAGCTTGAGCTGGCTGTTGACTAAAAGTCGCTTATTTTGGAACCGATCTCGAAGCGCCTCCCAAGCCGAAGCAAAACCATCATTCGTGAGAGGAGATTTCGCCACGATGGCTTTTGCTTCGCCACTTGTTTTGGTAAGGAGGTGGAATAGCTTCTCGACCGGAGTCAACCTGGGGTTGTTTACGTAAATTGCCGTGAATAGGTCCCGGAAAGTGGGCCATCGGAGGTAGTCGCCATCGAAGGATGGAGGTAAGCGGCAGCCGGTTGCTTGCGCGAGGCGTTGCTCTGTCGATTGTTTCGCCAATTTGTGCTGCACATGACTCGTATACTGAGTAGCAGTAGTCATATTTGGCCTGGAGAATAGGCACTGTGTCGAGGGATCCTTCTTGGGCCATTAGGTCAGAGCATGTTTCGTACTCTCTTTCCACTTTGTCCCATAAGGCTCGCACCTGTTGCAGACGGACTTGTAACGTGTGTAGGGACGGAGAGGCTTGATCAGGAGTGTTGATCTTCGCTTCGAAAAGGCTTACGCGATCGCTGACGGCGATGAATTTATGCAACGCTGCGTTTGCGGCGTTGGCTGCTCAGAGGATGCCATTTTCTTTGTGTTAGAGCGTGTGACGCGGAGGAAATCAGTCCCGACAGCGGAGGACTCTCGGATTTTCTCGATAGAGAAGACTCACTAGACGCTCGCGTCACTGGTCGGAAATGACCAACCTAGGAGTTGTCTTCGAACTGGTCGATGGCAAACCTTTGCTTTCGGAGTGGGAGTCGCGGGTTTGACCCTAGGACTAACGGACTTGGGTGCTGGCTTACCGCGAGTGGATAGCGGAGATTGCGGGTTGAACTTTTGTTCTTTTCCAGGTGCGGTGGTCTTTTTCTTGTCTCCCTCTAGGGGCATGCTCAGCTATGCCCTAAGAGAAGGAAGTCAAGAAGGCCTGCACGCCGCAAAAAATGTGGAATTGAAAAGGAACCAGACCCAGAGGGCAAAATCTGGATGGACAAAGGATCCCGTCGGAATTCGGGAGAAAGTTGCAATTGGGATCTGGAGATTGGAGCACGAAGGAAAAAAAATCCCAATTTTTGTGAAATAAGGCCCCAATAGATCTTAAATCAACTGGAAAAAAGCTTAAATGAAGTACAATATAGCTAAAATTCAGTTCAATTTCTGAAAAAATAGCTAAAAAAATAGCTACCAGCTGGAGTCTGGATAATAGCCAAGGATTTATAAAAATCGCTACCGACTGGAAATTCCGAAAAAGAATAGCTAATATAGAAAATAGCTATAAACTTGAATTTATAAAAAATAGCTACCGGATTTCATATAGCTAAAACTCAGTGTGAAAAAATAGCTAGGATTCACAAAAAGCAACAGCTAGAGTGAAGTCCACAAGAAGATATAGCTATATTGGAGTCTAGAAAAAACAGTAGCTCAAATTTATAAAAAAGACTATAAATTGCAATTTCTGGAAAAATAGCTAAAAAATAGCTACCAGCTGGAGTCTGGATAATAGCCAAGGATTTATAAAAATCGCTACCGACTGGAAATCCCGAAAAAGAATAGCTAATATAGAAAATAGCTATAAACTTGAATTTATAAAAAATAGCTACCGGATTTCATATAGCTAAAACTCAGTGTGAAAAAATAGCTAGGAGGATTCACAAAAAGCAACAGCTAGAGTGAAGTCCACAAGAAGATATAGCTATATTGGAGTCTAGAAAAAACAGTAGCTCAAATTTATAAAAAAGACTATAAATTGCAATTTCTGGAAAAATAGCTAAAAAATAGCTACCAGCTGGAGTCTGGATAATAGCCAAGGATTTAAAAAATCGCTACCGACTGGAAATCCCGAAAAAGAATAGCTAATATAGAAAATAGCTATAAACTTGAATTTATAAAAAATAGCTACCGGATTTCATATAGCTAAAACTCAGTGTGAAAAAATAGCTAGGAGGATTCACAAAAAGCAACAGCTAGAGTGAAGTCCACAAGAAGATATAGCTATATTGGAGTCTAGAAAAAACAGTAGCTCAAATTTATAAAAAACTATAAATTGCAATTTTGGAAAAATAGCTAAAAAATAGCTACCAGCTGGAGTCTGGATAATAGCCAAGGATTTTAAAAATCGCTACCGACTGGAAATCCCGAAAAAGAATAGCTAATATATGGAAAATAGCTAGAAAATTCAAGTTTAAATTTATAAAAATAGCTACCGGATTTAGGACACAATTTTATTATTTTAATTTAGGAACCAGAAATGGGAGCCAGAAATAGCTTGTAAAAAAAAAATTATTATTTGGGTTAAATAATTATTAAATAATAATCAATAATAATAATAATTAAAACAATCGTTTCTTTCCTTTTTTTTTTTTTTAAATTATTATTTTAAATTTTATCGTCGGACTTATTTATTTTATTTTATGTCTCGACAATAGGTATTCTCTCGTCGCTATGCGCTGGTTTTTTTGTCAGGGCAATAACGAACAAAGAGGAGACGAAAGAACTTGCACTTGGCAAGTCTGTGTAAGTCGCGACTGTGTATGTGAATATCGTTGGAATCTATGTATGACAATGGATATGTCGTAATGTATGTATATGGCTATGTATATTTGTGTGTATGTGAAATTTTTGGTGATTATATGTATGTGTATATTTAATTGAATTTAATTAAATTTGTATATTGTATTGTATTGTTGTATTTGTATGGGTTGTATATTTTATTGAGGCACAAAAAAAAAACAGCAGTTTAGCAGCGGACGATAACAGTGAATTTTGGACAGTGTATATATATATATATGTACATGCGCTTGGATATCAGCGGAGCACCGTGAGACGAATTAGGGGGCCGGTATTGGCAAAGTGCTTGTTTATGCACTTAAAAAAAAGTAATCACGGTGGCTGGGCGCATGTACTTATATATTTTCACTTTTCACTTGATACGGATGGACGGAAAGAATAAACGCCGTTGGAAAAACGAAAATGGCGACCACGGACGGAATAGGATTTAAAGCCGTACTTATCTTGAATTTTCCGCCAAAAAAAAACAGCAGTTTAGCAGCGGACGATAACAGTGAATTTTGGACAGTGTATATATATATATATGTACATGCGCTTGGAATCAGCGGAGCACCGTGAGACGAATTAGGGGGCCGGTATTGGCAAAGTGCTTGTTTATGCACTTAAAAAAAAAGTAATCACGGTGGCTGGGCGCATGTACTTATATATTTTCACTTTTCACTTGATACGGATGGACGGAAAGAATAAACGCCGTTGGAAAAACGAAAATGGCGACCACGGACGGAATAGGATTTAAAGCCGTACTTATCTTGAATTTTCCGCAAGGAGCGCTGGCAGGATCAGAGCTCATCCGGCTCGAAGGACCATGAATGGAGTGGGCGGAAAATTGCCGTGGTTGTAGTTGCTGCGGCTGCTGCTGAGTCTCCCTGAAATGAAACACTCGGGATCGACTTCACGAAAATTCCGTACTTTATTCGCGCACTTGTAAATTAAGACTACCTTAACACTAACAGTAGAAATACCGCGGGACCGCGGAGTGGTGAATACCTTGCGGGAAGGGAGGAGAGCGAGAGAGAGAAGGAGAGCGCGAGCAGCGGTGCTTGCGAGCCGTGGAGGAGCTTCGAGTACAAGCATTGGCCGCTTACACTGCCGCTCAACTGTTTGCGCCCTTCTGGCGTGAACACCTGGGAAGACTTCGGAGTTAAGTATCGCCGGCTTTAACCAAGTCTCTGTGAACCCTGTAATATGGGATGCAAAGGAAAGGCTATCACAATACAATTTCGTTAGTGTGCTACGCCAACCTCTAGCATTTTGATAGACAATAGTAAGATTCATTGCTAGTTTTTTTAAGAAGAGGAAGAAGATAAAGAGGCGGATGGTGCAGTGGTCTGGCCACGTGAGGGAAGTTTAATACCACGGTCCCATTTTCCTATTTTTGATCTTAGCTTCTTTTGGAAAGAATACACACATATAATACACATTCAAACATAGATACATATACATAGTATCACAAAATATAATACAATATATTACTACATTAATATACAAAGGAATGCAAAACAAACCAAACAAACACCCAAAATCTTCCCTACACACAAAAAAAAACGTACATACATATTACTATTATAACTAATTATACCTTACATATTACTACATACCATAACCACACCCCAATACATATACATAGCATCACAGAATATAATACAATATATTACTACATTGATATACAAACGAAAACAAAACAAGCCAAACACCCAAAATTTTCCCTACACAAAAATATATTATTAATATACCTATTTATACCTCACATATAGTATTATTACACATACCATAATCGTACCCCAATATATAATTATTCACTATTATTTGCAAACAAATATACAGATTTCTTCCCAATACACGTAAATGTTAGGAAACATGAGCGGCAGAGAGTTAAGATTACAGATAATAGGATAAAGTCTAGTATAGTCAGAACATAATACTCTGTAAGGGTCATGCAACTCATAGTTAGATCTACAATGATTTAAGATAAGTGGTATATAGTTCTAGTGCATCTACTTGGAACCGAGAAGTGAAGCCGACTAATCAAGTCGGGACTCTCTACATCACCACGAATAAGCTAACACATAAATACTGCTCCAAGCATAGTTCTACGGTTAGCTAGGGATGGTAAATTAATTAAAAGTAGTCTACTGGAATATGGAGGTAATATATGGTTTGCATTCCAATTTAGGCGCCGCAAGGCAAAAAGTAAGAAGTTTTTTTGGACCGATTCAATGCGGTCTGAGTGGACTACGTATTGTGGACTCTAAACAGGTGATCCATACTCAAAAATCGGACTAACGAAATAAATAAGGTTTTAGTCAAGTAAGGATCATCAAATTCCTTAGACCACCTTTTTATAAAACCAAGCACACCCCTGGCCTTATTGACAGTAGTCGAAATATGGTCAGAAAATTTTAGCTTAGGTTTAGGGAAGATCACCAAGATTATCAACCCGCGTTATTCTGTCCAAAGCGCACCCACTTAGAGTGTAAGTCGTGCGTATTGGGTTGACACGACAAAAGGTCCATTTAAGGTCCAAATGGCGCGAACTAACATCGTCTGCGTACATACACGCGTTTTAGTACTAAGGGGAGATCGTTAATGAATAAGGTAAAAAGAAGCGGACCAAGGTGGCTCCCTTGTGGGACACCGGATGTGACTCGGAGAATACAAGGCAGAGAATTTTTAAAGAGGACTTTTTGCGTCCTGCCTAATAGATCAAGTTTCCTTACTAGAAGGTAATGATTAACAGAGTCAAATGCTTTACTAAAGTCAGTGTAGATGACCTCTGTTTGAAGATTATTTGAACCCCTGTATTGCGAAAGAAGTTAGCTCCAAGAGGTTAGTGGTTGTTGATCTGCTTTTCATAAAACCGTGCTGACACGGTGATATGATTGATCTACAAAGGTGCTGCAAATGAGGAGTGATAACATTTTCAAAAAGTTTTGGGATAGCCGACAATTTAGATATTCAATTGTAATTGCTTGCATCCAGCTTGCTACCTTTTTTGTGAAGAGGAATCACAAAGGACTCCTTCCATATATGAGGGAATTGTGAAGATTCCAAAGATAAGGTAAACAGTTTCAGTAGAGGCTTGCACAAGGCTTCCGCACAGAATCTGAGCACACAGCCAGGGATTCCATCGGGTCCTGGCGAATAGACCGGTTTAACACGCTGAAGATCGTTAAGCAGTGAGCTTTCGTTTATAGTGGGGCAAAATATTAGATTCGACTTAGATACCGCATAAGAGTATGGCTGTTCGGAATGCGGTAAAGTTTAATATGTTGTTTGGAAAAAATTGGCTAATAGATCGGCTATTGCCTGATCCGATGTAACCGTGTTATTTTCAAAAAATAGCGAGGAAGGGTAAGAACTTGTTTTTCGCTTTGTGCTAACGAAATTATAAAGCTGTTTCGGATCCTGTGCAACCTGGAACTTACAACGGTTTAAATGATTTTGTAGCACTGAGCATTAAGCACGGTAAAGTTTAAACAAGCGCTTAAATATTTACAAAGGATGGACTGAGAACCGGTATTTTTAAATTTCATATAGAGTCTGGACTTTACATTTCTTAGGTGTGTCAACTTTTATTAAACCAAGAAGGTTTAGAGATTGACGGATAGTACATCGGAACACAATAGTCAAAAAATGCTACGAGATATATACCTTTCAAAGATTTTATTAGCATATCAATAATATAAGTCTTCGTGGCCAGATAGACTTGGCTGGTGATTCTGAACATGAGGGGATATCCTTTCTATGGTTGGAATAGTTACCCTTTTCTATTTCGAGTAAATATATTGGGTTTTAAGAAGCTAGAGGGCAACACACACTTGATCCATTCAAACACACTTATCTTTGATATATGAAATAAATTTTGGAAACGGGCGAGGTCGTGGACAATTTATAAAATGTTAATGCCAAAAGAGCGGGCGCAAGTTGACAACCTTTTTGACTGAACTGCAGTGAAAAACTGAAAAACTAGACAGACCTCAGACGAAATTCAGACTGAAAGGCAGCAGTGAAAATGCAAGACACCGCAAATAAGGCGAAACACTTAAAGAATGGGATAAATAAATGAGATACGAGAATAGGGCGACCGCCGACTGCTAATAAAGTCTTCGCAAGTCAACTGGAGGAACTCTGTGCAAATTCATCGCTTTGAAGACAGCATTAATTTGCACATTTTCCATACGATTTTTGAGAATAGTCTTATTTGCAAAATGATTTCGGTTAAAGATAGACCAGTAGAGGCAGTGCTCCAAAATAATAAATCTGTTGGTTTGGCTCATCACATTGTTTCAAGTGTAGAGGCCTGGTGGGTGCCAGATGACGTGCAATCCCACAGCCATTGTTGCGCATCATGGCGCACTATCTGCACGTCGAGACGATTCGAACAGAAGAAGTGCTCCACATTCCACGGCTGACTTTGCATATTTGTCGAAAAATGTAAGCAATGAAACGGAATCCCACACGATGGGACATGACGGGGTGGCAATAGTTATATGTTGGCTCTAGCGTTATCCAAGCAGCGCGACAGGTGACAAGATATCACGGTGCCCGGCTCAGAGAATTTAAAAAACATGTAGTTTGTTGAAGCATGCAAGCCTTGAGTGGAATCCAAACAGTGGCCACAAATGAGTACACTGATTTCTGAATACACAATAAATACAAGAGTGTGGGCCCTAGGAACCTCACTGATATTATATTGATTGAATAAATCTGCAAGTTTGGTAAGACCAAGGGACTTCGTAAAGTGTATTTCAATACCTGCTGGCGCGTTGTTTACAATCCAGTTGTTTTTTTATTATCCGGAGCTTTATAGAAGTGGAATTTGAAAATAAAAGGAAACAAATATTGAGGAAGAGCCAACTATAAACTGATCTAAAAATAGGCAAATGTGGAAAAGGGTGAAAACCATCTGTAGATCCTCTCTAATGAGCATCTTCGGGGAAGGGAAAAATTTAGATGGGGCGTTTTTTGCACCGTAAACTACAAGGCACTGCCATTTTGCAGCGTTAGCCGCCAACAGATTTATTGGCATAATAGCGATCCACACTGCATTTTTGATTGGAAAGTGCACCATCTGGAGAGTGGAAATTTCAAGAGGCAAATATATAGGAGGAAGAATAAGTAACTTTTGATTTTCCCTTGGCATACCTAATAGATCAAGTTTCCTTACTAGAACAGAGTCAAATGCTTTACTAAAGTCAGTGTAGATGACATCTGTTTGAAGATTATTTTTGAAACCCTGTATTACGAAAGAAGTTAGCTCCAAGAGGTTAGTGGTTGTTGATCTGTGTTTCATAAAACCGTGCTGACACGGTAATATGATTGATCTACAAAGGTGCTGCAAATGAGGAGTGATAACATTTTCAAAAAGTTTTGGGATAGCCGACAATTAAGAGATTCCTCTGTAATTGCTTGCATTCAGTTTGCTACCTTTTTTATGAATCACAAAAGACTCCTTCCATATATGAGGGAATTGTGAAGATTCCAGAGATAAGGTAAACAGTATCAGTAGAGGCTTGCACAAGGCTTCCGCACAGAATCTGAGCACACTTCCAGGGATTCCATCGGGACCTGGCGAATAGACCGGTTTAACACGCTGAAGACCGTTATGCAGTGAGCTTTCGTTTATAGGGGGGCAGAATATTAGATTCGACTTAGGTACGGCATAAGAGTATGGCTGTTCGGAATGAGGTAAAGTAGAAATATGTTGTTTGAAAAAACTTTGCGAATAGATCGGCTATTGCCTGATCCGATGTTACCGTAGTGTTTTCAAAAAAGAGCGAGGATGAGTAGGAACTTGTTTTTTGCTTAGTGTTAACGAAATTATAATACTCTTTTGGATCCTGTGCGAACTGGAGCTTACAACGGTTTAAATAATTTCTGTAGCACTGAGCATTAAGCACGAAAAGTTTAACCGAGCGCCTACATATTTAGAAGGGACAGAATGAAAACCGGTGTTTTTAAATTTTGTATAAAGTCTGGACTTGACATTTCTTAGGTTTGTCAACTCTTTATTAAACCAAGGAGGTTTAGAGATTGACGGTACATCGGAACACAAGAGTCAAAAAAATGATTTGATTGTGGTATAAAACATATTAATGGCATCCGTCATTATGTTGCAGGAGTAAAGCAATTAAAACCAATTACAGCCATCAATAAAATTGTTTAGCCTCCGAAAATTTGCCTTGCTAAAACAGTGAATTCGCTTTGCTGATTTCTCTGAATTTACTTTTAATACCGTATCTATGTCGATTGCCACCTCGAAAGTAGGATGATATGGATCTTCCGGTTGAGAAAGAGGTGCTACCCTGGACAGAAACACACTTTCAGGACTGGGAGAAGGGAGAAGGATATTCGATTGTTTTTCTGGGGACCACATTGTGCCAGGTATATTAAAATCACCTAGAACTACCAATTGGTCCCTGTCAGAAAGTTTATTCAAGATGGACTGGATAGCGGACAGATGATTCTTATATTTCTGGGAATTCTTTACACATAAGAATTCCGAGTTACGGGAATCGTCCAAAAGTAACTCCTTCGACGCGAGGGTAGATCTAAGCACAATTAAGACTCCACCCCCCCGTCTGGAGGGACGGTCAAACCTATATATAGTGTACATAACTGGGAAGACTTCGGAGTTAAGTATCTCCGGCTTTAACCAAGTCTCTGTGAACACTATTATATGGGATGCAAAGGAAAGGCTATCACAATACAATTTCGTTAGTGTGCTACGCCAGCCTCTAGCATTTTGATAGGAAATAGTAAGATTCGTTGCTAGTTTTTTTAAGAAGAGGAAGAAGATGAAGAGGCGGATGGTGCAGTGGTCTGGCCACGTGAGGATCTAGTATATCTGAGATAAGAGAAGCGACAGGCACAAAAGAGAAGGACCAGTCGGTTCAATCCGAAGACAATAATCCCACCACGCTATGGATTCCGGTAACGCCACAGGGCCAATAGGTCCTACCGTTAATTCATCAACAAACACAAACCTGAACCTAGCTTCATAGACAGAGTAGATCAGCTCCCTTTGTTAGCCTTCAGTAGACCAAACACAGGTGGACAGTACTTACTTGGAACTATCCGTGACAAAATTAAAGGCAGGGCAGACGAAGCACTGAATGTCTGCGATGTAATCCTTAGGATGACATCAAAACAAACCTCAAGCGACTATACTCTAGCAAGAAAACAGAAGAAACGCTTGTTAGAGAGCTACACAATCTTCCGGACGGACTCAGTATGGGAAAATTGTATTACTTAGCCGCTAAAATAAAAAGCGATTTAATGTCACTTGCCAAAAAAACAGACCCTAGTCGACACTCTCTCGCGGCCAAACGTGACCAATAAGATAGATTCTACCTAAATACATTCTTAGCTGGATTAAAGGGGGTCAGCCATTAAGAATCAAAGGCCAGAGACAATCGAGAAAGCATACGAGTACGGACAGATTGAATTTAATTTCTCTAGAAGCCTGAACAAACACCAAGAAAACCGACGACACGACAGCCCATTTCACAGGAATCACCCATACGAAAAGGACAACCAACCAATAGCTACTACATCAGTCGCTACATACCACGACAACAGAACTATAATAATGGCAACAACGCTCGTCATGTACCACGATATGATAATGGTGTCAAACCCTCCCAAATTCCTAATAGACACTGGATCTACTTTTTCATAAATCCAGCACTTATTAATGAAGAGCACATCAAAAAATTAACCTCGGATATCAATACCACACTGTTCTTAATACATTCAAAATTCGGAAATATACCGATAAAATAAATTTCAAACAATTAAAAAAAAATACCCAATTTTAAGTTCTTATTATTTAATTTCCACTCCCACTTCAATGGCTTCCTAGGCATGGGTATCCTATCTAGCCTAAATGCAAAAATAAACCTTTCCGAATCCATACTAGAAAAACCAGAAACCTCCATCCCAATCCTCACAAGGGTAAACCCTTCAGACACATTACATAACCTGCCACAAAATACCAAAATGCTACTTCCGCTCACAGTAAACTTCATGCAGGGAGATTTTATATATGAAACCACCAGTTTGGATAATCAAGCATCCATAACAGGCGGTTTATACACCGCAAACGCAGAATCCGCTTATTTCGCAGTTTGCAATAACTCAGACCAGATCCAAACACTTTACCTCGAGGAACCGTTACAGGCAGAAGAGTTCTCGTCGCAAACCCACCAATACTTAAACAGCATGTCCGCGGCAACAGATACAGAACGACCGGACGACCAACAATTAAACATTCTGACGGAACACCTCAACAGCGAGGAAATACAATACATACTTAAACTGTGCAAGTCATTCAAAAGACTTTTCCACAACGAAAACAACCAACTAACGTTCTCTAACGCCGTCAAACACTATACCAACAACAGAAAATATACCGATTCACACAAAATCTTACCGTTACACACATTTGTACATAAAGACGAATTTCGAAAACATATTTCAAAAATGAGAAAAAAGTGGCGCTTTCTAATCGATTTTCGGAAGTTAAATGAGAAAACTGTCTCTGATAGATACCCTTCCGAACATTGCAGATATACTAGACAGCATAGGACAAACCATGTATGTCACTACATTAGACTTAGCAAGTGGCTTTCACCAAATTCAAATGAACCTACGCGACGCGAGCAAGACGGCACTCACAGTCGAAAATGGGAATTACGAGTTCACGAGAATGCCCTTCGCTCTCAAGAACGCCCCTGCCACGTTACATAGCGTTATGGACAATGTTTTAGGTGACGTCTATCTCGACGATATAATAGTATTCTCACCCTCACTCCAAGAACATATAGCAGATATTAAATCTGTTTTCACAAAACTCCAAAAAGCAAATCTTAAAATCCAACCAAGCAAGTGTACCTTTTTTTTTTTACACATCCCGCCCAACCGACCGACCGAGGGGCGCTGCCGGGTATCGTACGGCTCGATTCGCGAGAAGATATAGACGCGATATAAAAAAGAGAACAAGAACGAGGAAATGAATATAATGTAAAATAACTATGTTAAATATTAGTGTTAGTAGGATTTAATTATGTAATAGAAAAGATAAAATCGATTGCTTTAATAGCGGCAGAGAGTCAAGATTACAGATAATAGGATAAAGTCTATTATAGTCAGAACATAAAACTCTGTAAGGGTCATGCAACTCATAATAAGATCTACAATGATTTAAGATAAGGGGTATATAGTTTCGAGTGAATCTACTTGGAACCGAGAAGTTAAGGCGACTAATCAAGTCGGGACTCTCAACATCCCCGCGAATAAGCTTACAAATAAAGACTGTTCCAAGCATAGTTCTACGGTTAGCTAGGGACGGTAAATTAATTAAAAGTAGTCTACTGGAATAAGGAGGTAATATACGGTTTGCATCACAATTTAGGCGCCGCAAGGCAAAAAGTAAGAAGTTTTTTTGCACCGATTCAATGCGGTCCGAGTGGACTGCGTATTATGGACTCCAAACAGGTGATCCGTACTCGAGAATCGGACGGACTAACAAAATAAATAAGGTTTTAGTCAAGTAAGGATCATCAAATTCCTTAGACCACCTTTTCATAAAAACAAGCACACCCCTGGCCTTATTGACAATAGACGAATTATGGTCAGAAAATTTTAGTTCAAGTAGTTCCAAGATCATCAACTCGTGTTATTCTGTCCAAAGAGCACCCACTTAGAGTGTTAGTCGTGCGTATTGGTTGGCACGACAAAAGGTCATAACTTTACACTTGGAGCCATTTAAGTCTAATATGTTATCACCGCACCATAGTTGAAAGCTGTCTAGATCGGATTGTAAGTCCAAATGGCAAGAAGTGTCCTTGTACTGGAGGCATAATTTAACATCGTCTGCGTACATAAGTACAGGCGAATGTTTTATTATTAAGGGGAGGTCGTTAATGAATAAGGTAAAAAGAAGCGGACCAAGATGGCTCCCTTGTGGGACATCGGATGTGACTCGGAGAATAGAAGATAACGAATTTTTAAAGAGGACTTGTTGTGTCCTGCCCTTCAGATAGCTTGAAATCCAATTTAGAAGATCAACAGGGAAACCTATAAGATCAAGTTTTCTTATTAGAAGGTAATGATGAACAGAGTCAAAAGCTTTACTAAAGTCAGTGTAGATGACATCTGTTTGAAGATTATTTTTGAAACGCTGTATTACGATAGAAGTTAGCTCCAAGAGTTAGTTGTTGTAGATCTGCGTTTCATAAAACCGTGTTGACACGGTGATATGATTGATCTACAAAGGTGCTGCAATTGAGGAGTGATAACATTTTCGAAAAGTTTTGGGATAACCGACTTTAATTTACCGAATTTAGAGATTCCTCTGTAATTGCTTGCATCCAGTTTGCAACCTTTTTTGTGAAGAGGAATCACAAAGGACTCCTTCCATATATGATGAAATTGAGAAGATTCCAAAGATAAGGTAAACAGTTTCAGTAGAGGCTTGCACAAGGCTTCCGCACAGAATCTGAGCGCACAGCAAGGGATTCCATCGGGACATGGTTTCACCGGTTTTACACGCTGAAGATCGTTAAGCAGTGAGCTTTCGTTTATAGTGGGGCAAAATATTAGATTCGACTTAGATACCGCATAAGAGTATGGCTGTTCGGAATGCGGTAAAGTTGAATATGTTGTTTGAAAAAACTTGGCGAATAGATCGGCTATTGCCTGATCCGATGTAACCGTGGTATTTTCAAAAAAAGCGAGAAAGGGTAAGAACTTGTTTTTCGCTTTGTGCTAACGATATTATAAAGCTGTTTCGGATCCTGTGCAACCTGGAACTTACAACGATTTAAATAATTTTTGTAGCACTGAGCATTAAGCACGGTAAAGTTTAAACAAGCGCTTAAATATTTACAAAGGATGGACTGAGAACCGGTATTTTTAAATTTCATATAGAGTCTGGACTTTACATT
Source organism: Drosophila mauritiana (assembly GCF_004382145.1). Lineage (NCBI taxonomy): Eukaryota > Metazoa > Arthropoda > Insecta > Diptera > Drosophilidae > Drosophila > Drosophila mauritiana. The sequence continues at coordinate 36,094 of NW_022881537.1, forward strand.
TCTTAGGTGTTTCAACTCTTTATTAAACCAAGGAGATTTAGAGATTGACGGATAGTACATCGGAACACAAAAGCAAAAAAATGGTTTAATTGCGGTATAAAACATATTAATCGCATCCGCCATTATGTTGCAGGAGTAAAGATCGGACCAATTAAAGCCAGCTATAAAATTGTTTAGCCTCCGAAAATTTGCCTTGCGAAAACAGGGAATTCGCTTTGTTGACTTCTCTGAATTTACTTTTAATACCGTACCTATGTCGATTGCCACCTTGAAAGTAGGATGATATGGATCTTCAGGTTGAGTAAGAGGTACTACCCTGGACAGAAACACACTTTCAGGACTTGTTACAAAACATAGATCCAAAAGTCGACCAAGAGAATTTGAAATATAATTAACTTGCGATAGCGATAAGTCGAGCAAGCCGTCAATAAAGTCATGTTGTGCTAAAGGGAGAAGGATATTCGATTGTGTTTCTGGGGACCACATTGTGCTAGGTATATTAAAATCACCTAGAACTACCAATTGGTCCATGTCAGAAAGTTTATTGAAGATGGACTGGATAGCGGACAGATGATTCTGATATTCTGGGAATTCAGAAGATGGCGGAATATAGGAGCGCGTAATATAAACTGATCTGTCGGAAAAAGACAGCTTTACACATAAGAATTCCGAGTTACGGGAATCTCCAAAAGTAACTCCTCCGACGCGAGGGTAGATCTAACCGCAATTAAGACTCCACCTCCCCGTCTGGAGGGACGGTCAAACCTATATATAGTGTACATACCTGGGAAGATTTCGGAGTTAAGTATCTCCGGCTTTAACCAAGTCTCTGTGAGCACTATAATATGGGATGCAAATGAAAGACTATCACAATACAATTTGATTAATTTGCTACGCAAGCCTCTACCATTTTGATAGGAGATAGTAAGATTTGTTGTTAGTTTTTTGAAGAGGAAGAAGATGAAGAAGCGGATGGTGCAGTGGTCTGGCCACGTGAGGGAAGTTTAATTCCCAGGGCACCTTTTTCTTATTTTTAATCTAAGCTTCAAACTCTTTTACCACCATACAATCCGGCCAAAAATCACCCAAACATATGGTCAAAAAAAGCGCGCGTTTGGGACAGTTATCTTGAAAGATGATATGTCCCTAGCGTAAGATAAGTTAAATTTTTCCACTTTTATATTATCGGCTTTTGTTTTGTCTTGTATATAAGACAATACATCCGACGATGTTTGATCAGTGGAAAGCCGAGAAACGAAAATTTTTTTCTTTAGTGGAACTACCGCGAGGGGTTTTGGCCCTGCAGATTGTATTTTTAAGCGCCAACTTGTGCCGGTAGTCCGGACTCAATGTTCCCTTGTGGTGGTAAACTAATCGAGACAGGTGGAATCATTGGTTGGTTGGCTGCCTTAGGCAGCCTACCACCAGCGGCTTTTTTGCGCTTTGGAGATTCATCTTATAGCTTAAGGCCATTAAACTGTGAATTTAGCGTGGAAAGAAGATCATCGGCTCGACGAAAACTATCTCTAGCTACGCCAAAACTTTTCATCAGTTCTTTCAAGCCACCTTTAGTTTGGCGCATAAACGATTTCATCTCGTTCGCAACCACAAGGCAAGCATCACAACATTAATTTAGATTTTTACCCTTTGCTAGGTCAACCAGCGCACTTAGTATGCACCATTCTATCACATAGCCATCAAGTCATTTTTGGCTGCTTAGATTTTATAACCTGGCAATAATTTTTATAAAAGCAGACAACATTTACGGTTTCCATATTTAACTGAAATCAGACCACTGTGCGTGCACGAAAACACAAGACCAAAACTTTCAAGCGAGCTGTTAAAAGAACCGCACGAGAGCAGTCTGCACGCTGAGAAATTTAGATTTTGTGTGGGAGAGCGAAAGAGAGAGAGATTGAGAGCGAAAAGTGCAGTTTATGTGCATGCAAAAAACAACACCAAACACCACTGCAAACAACGCACAAAAAGGGAGAGTAAACCAAAACAAAGACGAAAAATGCAAAATACTTTGTATATTTGTTTAAACTACTGCACAAATCACAAAAGAATCACTCGCGAAGCGAACGGATCTTTAATAATTATGTTAAAATATATGATAATTAAAGAGATTTTTAAAAACCACGGCTGGTTTGACAAACACAAAATAAAAACCGGGGCTCAAGAAAAAACTCGACCGTTCGCTTTGAAAGCTAATAGACGTTTAAGGAAGGAAATCGACTTCCTGGGACATATCTTAACCCAGGAGTCAAACCAAACCCACTTTAAGAATCAAACCATCAAGGACCTTCCTTGCCCAAAGACAACCAGGGAAATTATCATTTTTAGGACTATTAGGGTATTACAGGAAATTCATAAAGGACCGCGCGAAAATAACTAAACCCATAACGAGACAGTTAATAGGGAAGAATATATATAATAATAGACAGTGAATTTAAACAAGCATTCGAAACGTCGAAAGATATTCTTTGAAATGATCCCATACTCATATACCCAGATTTCAATAAACCGTTCACGCTGACCACAGACGAAAGTAATTATGCGATAGGCTCTGTGCTGTCACATGGCCCAGACACTAATTACAGACCCATATCTTTCGATAGCAGGACACTATCGGAAACGGAAATCCGCTATTCTACGATAGAGAAAGAAATGCTACCTATCATTGGGTCTATAGTTCACTTCAGACCATACCTCTTCGGGCTTAGATTCAACGTAGTCAAAGACCATAAGCCCATTAATCTGGCTAGAAATCTAAAAGGTCGGAATCCAAAACTACTTCGATGGAAAACTATCCTGGCCGCTTACGACTACGAAGTCGTATACAAAAAAGGGTCGCAAAACGTAGTTGCTGACGCACTTAGCAGAATTGAGAATTGAACATAAACGAAGACCCACAAATTATACCAATCGCTTCGCAACCAGTAAATCACTTTCAATTGCCAATTATATTCTGTACCGAAAACAAAAACATTATTTCATAAAGTAAGACACATAATCACAGAACCCGACTTTAAACTGCGTTACAAATACCATTCAAACAATCCTGAAACCTAATGAAACATTCGCAATATTTGCATCAGACGATATTTTAAAAATAATAGAAGAGTCCTATAATAACTATTTCTTTGAAATGATTTATACAAAATTGTCCGCTGCTATATATAGCTAACCGAAATTCCGAATCCTCATGATCAGGAAAATGAAATCGTGCGTACCACTTTAATACCAATCACCAAGCTAGCGCAAACCTACCCCTTAAGAGGAATTCAATAAAAGTCGCCGATGCCCTATTACAATTCATCCAGTCACTATGGGGCACCAAAGAAAAGAAAATAATTTCGACCAGGGCGCGGAATTTTCGGTCAGTTCGAAGACCTCTTAACTCAATTCCAAATAACAGCTCATACAACTTAATTTCAACAATCAACGCGCAACGCTTCTGTCGAGAGACTGCACTCCACCTTAACCGAACTATATAGGACTATATGAACAAAAAAGAGGAAGCACGTCTAGAACTCGATCATGTCCAAATACTCGCAGAAGCAGGAGCAACATATCCTATACTTCCTGTACTCCTTTCGAGCTCTTCCATGGAAGAACTCACATTTGTTCTCACAGTTGTTTTTTTGAAAGCTTTCCTCCCTCGGCCACAGGATTGTAACTAGCGCGGAACCCCATATCCGAAGAATCCTTGGTACGGTTACTTATCAGACATGCCAAAACGTCACTTAGATTCGAATTAATGCATTTAGGGATCTATACTTTTTCTCGACTTCGGGAAGAATTGCGCACGCATGAACAGTTTTGTAAGCAAGTCAAAGTTCAACCAATGAAAAGCGATTTTGTCCCTAGGCTATTTATATCCCAATTGTATGAAGAAAGCGAGGAACAAGAGGTTCCAAGAGGTCTACGTTGCGAGCCAGAATGTTTTGCAAAAGAGTTCGCAGCAGTCGTAAGCGATTAATATCGGCTTTATTTCTCAACAGGGACTGCCGACTTTATACGGATATCGTATAAAAACATATCAGTCATATGTCGCGTAATTAGATTCAGGAGCTTCACTAAATTCCATAGGAGGCAAAGACGTTGAGTAATCACCCTCAAATACGTAAGTGTTCGGGACACATAAGAACCGGGAATAACTCAGAATGTTCGGTAAAAGGGAGATTAATCGTAGATATTACATATCGCAATCACAAAATTCCGTAGAGTTCTTTATCATTCCTGATCTAAAACAGAATGTGTATTTAGGTATTGATTTTTGGAAGAAGTTCGGCTTACTCAGCAAAATTACTGACAGTGTCCGTTCATTTTCAGAGTTGGACGTAGAACGCGAAGAGTCTGACATTACGGCCAAGAACCATGAACTATCTACCGATCAACAGGATAGGCTCAGCCAAGTCATAAGCAAACTTCCATCATACGAGAAAGAAGGTTTAGGACGTACGCATATAATGGAGCACAGCATAGATATAGGCCGTTCCCGACCATTTAAGCAGAGGCACAGGCCGGTGTCACCAGCAAAAGATAAGGCGATGTTTTCGGAAATCGAGAATATGCTCGCGATGGACGTTATCGAAGGGTCGAAAAGCCTATGGAGTAGTAATTGCGTTTTGGTTCAGGAGGGAGAAAAGACTCGGTTATATGTAGACTTGCGCAAACTGAATAATCTTACCCTAAAGGACGCTTACCCATTGCCTCACGTGGATGGCATTCTTAGCAGACTGCCACCTGCGCGATTCATTACCGGCTCAGACATGAAGCATGCCTTCTGGCAGATACCTCTCGAGGAGAAATCTCGACAATGCACAGCTTTCACCATACCGAATCGACCCTAATACCAGTATAAAGTAATGCCGTTTGGGCTATGCAACGCAGCTCAAACGCTCTGCAGATTAATGGACCAAGTCATACCGCCGAAATTAAGAACAAGAGTATTTATCTATCTAGACGATCTACTATGATAATCCTCTCGGATGATTTCGAATCACATATGAAACTGATCGTGGAAGTTGCAGAAGATTTTCGTAAGGCTAATTTGACAACTAATATATCGAAGTCCAAGTTTTTTATGAAAGAGATAAGATATTTAGGTTTCATTATCGGGGAAGGGCAGCTGAAAGCTGATCCAGACAAGATCTCAGCAATTAAGAACTTTCCATTTTGTTGACAATTATGCCTCTATCGCACGAGCGTTAAAAGCTTTGTTAAAAAAACCGTTCGTTTGAATGGAAGGAAAAAGCGGATCGAGCATTTATCCAGTTAAAGGATAGCTTAACGTCTTCACCTGTTTGCGCACGCCTGACTTCTCGAAACCGTTTATTCTACTTTGTGATGCCAGTCTGCACGGTATAGGGTGCGTGTTGGCGCAAACAGATGAAGAAGGTACCGAGCTTCCCATAGCATATATGTCCGAAAAACTCTCGATAGCGCAGCGTAACTATTCGGTAACCGAATTGGAGTGCCGTGATCAGAGGAATAAACAAGTTCAGAGCCTACGTTGAAGGGCAAGAGTTTGCAGTAGTAACAGACCACGCTTCGTTGCAGTGGCTGATGAAACAGAAAGATTTGTCAGGGAGATTAGCTAGATGGTCCATCCTATTATAAGGGTTTTCTTTCGAAATGAAACACCGAAAAGGGACACAAAATGTAGTGGCGGACACACTTTCAAGGCGAGACGTACTTTTTTTGGCCGGGTATGATTACTCAAATCCGTTCGTACATATCTAGATGTAAAACTTGTAAATCCACTAAAGGTACTAAAGTACTTCCTTGGCCACAATGGGTAGACCAATGACGGCGGATAGACCATTTCAAAAACTGTACATGGACTTATTAGGACCATATCCTAGGTCTAAGGAGGGGAACATCGGGTTATTAATCATAGTCGTCATAACAAAGTTTCATATTCTACAGCCATTAAAGAAATGTACGTCTGACAAAATCATAGACATCCTAGTGAAGCACGTATTTTATACCTTCGGCGTGCCCGAGGTGATCTTAACAGGCAATGGTACACTGTTTAAGTCGGCTCAGTTTAGGGCTTTTCTGACTCGTTTCGGCGTTACACATGTCTGCACGGCGATCTACTCTCCTTAGGCTAACGCTAGCTGGATCACACGACTTGGGATAAACATTTAAGCGAGATAAACGGATCCTTTAGGGCTAACTTTAACCGTAGTTCAGGTTTCTCACCTTATTACCGTTGATTTTAAACGAAAGAGATTATGAACTACTTCGTAAGTTCGACACACTGACAGACGATGTAGCCTTAAAATATCCGGATATATTACAGTTAGCTCGACTAGACGCTAAAACTAAGATTGCCACGACGCACGAGACTAACGCTCAGCGTAAAGTCGAATCGCAAACCTGAATGTAGATGACGCGGTATTTGCCCGAAACTTTGCTCAGAGCAATGCCGTCAAAAAATTTAGTAATAAACTTGCCCCGTATTTGTTAAGTCGACGGTTATTAAAAAAGTAAGCCCAGCATACTATGAGTTAGCGAATGAGAAAAATAAGACATAGGCATATATCATCTTAAGGATATACAGATCGGAAAAAGATAGGCGAATTTCAGTTAACCGCTTCTCAAGATACGACTCTCGAGCAGTTAACTGTGGTTATAGGGTACAATTCATATTTGAAACCGTAGAGGGTAACATCCAGCTCATATCTTATGCATGAGCGAAAATTTTACCGATAGAGCGGCTGAGTTCCAGAATATTCAAGGTCAGTTGCTCTTCGTCTCCCATCTACCCTCTCTTTCACACAAGATTTTCAGTCGCGACCAAAAAGTCGAACGAAAGTCAATTTAAGCCGCGAGGAAACGAAGATAGCACGCCATATTCCTCTTACTTTTTGTTCTTGCACTTCCCACGTAAATTCCTGGAAGCGAAGTTGGCCACGCAGACAGATTTACAAACGGCGCTGGCTGACTTGATTTTCGCGCGGAAATTAATAAGTATTACAACGCGTAACTCAACAAATAAAAAGCTATAAGTGCAGCCAGTGATATAACCTTGGAAATTGTCGATGCGTATGAGGCAACCACGTGCTTCTTGTGACGGGCTACCACGCCCCTGATGACGGCTGTAACTACGCCCACTAACGCTCACAATCACGACAGATTACATTAGCGCCAAGTTGATCTAAAGGAGTCGTCCGGAACGAAATCTATCCGAGGCCTGGGCTGCGTTGCGCCTGGCCAAACGGATCCAACGGCGTGTGGAAAGAAATTGTTCTGCCAAGAGAATCGATCTAGTGAACCTGCAACAACCCTTTTCGCACGCGGTTGAGATGCCGTAAACCTAACTACATGAAGCCCAAACCATGCACCTGCCTCGCATATTATAGAAAATGCGAATTGAAGAGCTGTGAGGAGTACGAGAGACGGCATTGCCAACCGCGAAAGATGTTAAGTCGACGAGCGGATCCACTGGAATTTTGAGCTGATATGATAATTGCAGATCAGTAATTGTAGTTTTAATTTAAATTTTCTTCTTTTTTATTGTTAAATATTTTATATTTACGAATTCAGACCGAGTGTTTAATAAAAAAAGAACACAGTTAGTTTTTTTAAACGATTTTATTATTCCTATAAAGGAAGAACTAGAGCCTT
>NW_022881538.1:0-67800 GCF_004382145.1 Drosophila mauritiana
TTGAGGGCCTGATGATGCGTCTTTCAGCAGTTGTTTGACCTCGTTGTTCACAAAGTCAGACACCCATAAGATTTGGGTACGCTCTTGAGTACACCGGTTCATTATCAATTGTCCGAATTGTGGGCAGTGACAGCGGGTGTTAAAAGGAAGAGCTTCATTTGCCGTGGAGAAGGCTTTCTTCCTCCTTATTATTGTGTCCTTGAACTCCTTTTTAACAGAGTCAGGTACAACAATGTCGTTTACATCAGTGAAATTAACACTGGGGCAGCTGAAATAGTGAAGCTTTTCAGCGATGCCTGGTACTCCAGGGAGTCCTCTGCAAGGTTGAGCTTTACCCCGGCCTGTGTTAACAGGTCCAAGCCTGTTGAATTGAGAGAATCCAAAAGGAAAAATGGGGAGGTGTGCTTGAAGACCTTCATCAAACATTTGTGTTTGATCTCGGTGGAGCCGTGTATTGAGCTCACCGAGAAAGGGCTGGCGACCGGCATCACATTTTTCAGCTCCTTTACGGGCCTAATGTAGTTTTTTGCCGCGCCGGTATCGATTAGCATCTTTAAAGTTCTCCAGCCAGCCGTCGTTCAATGAACGGCAACCGGGAGCGTCCCCTAAAAAATTCAACGAGTCGACACTGGGAGCGTACTCATTTTCGCTGTCGATTTCCTCGACTGCAGCCTTTGCTGCCTTCTCATACTCCTCTTGGGTCTCTTTTTGCTTAGGGGCCTTTTGGACAACGTTATTAAGCCGTTGTCGTCCCTGTCCTGTCGAACGTTCTGAGGGATTCCTCCACTTAAACGCGTTCGATACATTAGGGTGATTCTGATTATATTCAGCGCGCTGCCTGGACCTGGAGGATGGGTCGACCTCCATAGGCTGGTGTGCTTGCGCCTGAGTGTCATTGTTGGTTTTCTGTCGTTTTAAGAAATGGGGATTTCTGTCCTGTCCCTGTTTCCTGTTTATTTGATTTGCCCTGGAAACGGCTCCTGCCGTCTGCCGCCGAATGCGCTCGCTCCTCTACGGCCTTGGCGTAGGAGTTAGCAAACATGCTTCTCTCTATGCTTGCCTCTGCTTCTCTAGCTAAAGCCAGTGCAGATGGCAAGTCTCTGGGTTGGCGCCGGGAAGACCACAGCTCTAAGGGACTTTTTGAGCCCTGAAATAAAAGCATGCAGGGCGTCGGCTCTGACCTCAGCATTAAGCAGGTCAGCACCCTCTTGATCATGCGTCATTACGATTTTGTTTGTGACAAGCCGTTAGCTTCTTCTCAACTTCATCGTAGTATTGCATTAATGGTAGGTCTCCTTGCCTAACCATTTCCAATCCTTGCTTAACAGGCGTAAGGATGTTTTGTCTGAGTACGTGCAGTCTAATCTGGCCAAAATGGCATCGAAGTTCAAAACCGTGTTATGGGATACGAGTAGAGCCCCAGCCGCGCCACGGATTTTATTCCTTAATATGGCAACAGCCTGATAATGGGCACTGCTGCCATTGTATGGTTTAAACAGCTCGTAGGCGTATATGGCCGATTGTCTCCAGGCACGTACTCGTCTTGGGTACCGGAGAACTCCGGTACCGATTTTATTATGTCAAGGGGAATTTCGCACCTAATCTCGGGGTTGACAGAGACTTTTTCATATGTTATGATTTGCGGTGCTTCCACCTGCAAACTCTGTACCCGCTCAGCTAGGGAATTTAGTTGAACTTGGAAGTGGGATTGCTGTTGCGACAATGCCTGTCTGACGGCATTGTCGATAAGGGCTGAATCTGACTGGGGTCCATGGTATTATGTGCCGGTGCCCTATCCAATGTCTGACCTAATGCTTGGCCTACTTGCTCCTCGTCCCAGCTATCCTCGCTTTCGTATTCGACCTTAATACTTCTATAGTTATGTGCCCAATTCATTGATTGTAGGTTGGCACATCACAAATATACTGTTGCCGAGCCCAATTGATCGGCTAAGTGGAGTGGCAAGAAAAGGTATGCAGTAAAATTATACCAAAGTATGCTATAAATTTTATCCGTTGAAAGTATGCAATAAAAATTTGATACTCGGAATGCAATCGTTTTTATTAGCAGGGGCAACAAAATATTTGTTTTGCAAAAGTATGCAGCACTTATTATTATATTTTTAAGATATGCAATAGTTTTTATTAAAGTGGTATGCAATGAAATTTTTTAGTTTCAAAAGTATGCAATACTTATTTTTAAGGTATGCAATAGTTTTTATTAGAGTGGTATGCAATGAAATTTTTTAGTTTCAAAAGTATGCAATACTTATTTTTAAGGTATGCAATAGTTTTTTATTAGAGTGGTATGCAATGAAATTTTTTAGTTTCAAAAGTATGCAATACTTATTTTTCTGTAAGGTATGCAACAAGAATTTGCTCTGCCGAAAATATGCAATGCTTTCGAAACTGATTTACACACGCACAACTATTACGTGGCCAGTCACGAATTCTTTCTTTGTGTTTCGAAAAGTCAAATGTAAAACTTACATGATTTCTAACTTAACTACCCTGTTAAATTAGTTGTTAGTTCGAATTTCAGTTGGGCGCCAATTATGAAATGGTGTTTTCCCGCGATGTCCAGAGGTTCCTCCCTCAAGGTCACAGCGGTAGTAGGACGTCTTCCGTCGGAGTCTTCTACTGAGATTAGGTTGGAGGGCTTGACTTCGCCCCTTTGATTTATTGTCTAGCCTTGTGGCGTAGCAATCTTTGTAATTAAAACAATTGTATTTACGGCTTTAGCCGGAGCACGTTCTGGTTTATTCTGGTGCAAAACTGAGACTGAAGAGTTTACAAATATGGAGCTAAGTTTACCCTAACAGCAATGCATCGCGCCATCGAGACGAGTCGGCAAGCCGACTCAGCATTTCTTGCAGCGTGAGGCAACCAGCCTTCCGTTGCCGGGCGTTCTTTGCGCAGAGCGCTGAACTCCATTCTGGCGCGTCAGCATTCTATATGGAGAGCTACTTAGTTGCTATGGATTATGTTATGCGTTGTTAACTTATACATCTCCATATACATTACATATCGTACGACATACATTGCGCAGATTATCTGCATTCCCTTTAACCAAAGTTTACCAAAGTCTAAATCGCCTGTGTCCCAAGTGCCGAAGCGGAAAAGGTGTATAACCAAAGTTTACCAAAGTTTAGATGTTTCCCGTCAGCAAATCAAACCACCAATAAAATTTATTCCAAGTGCCGACGCGGAAAAGGCGTTTTTATTTTCCATCAATGTTTTTTCGGTAAATTCCAAATAAATTTCCGAACAATAAATAATTTTAAATTAAATTAAACATTTTCAATACTTATTAAATTATTTTTTTTTAATTTGAAAGTTTTCCAAAAAATAATTATCCATAAATAAATAATACGACCGCCATATACAAGTCGTTCACCCGACAAATATTTCCTTTTCGTATTGCTTGGATATTAGTTTGTGGGTGTTTTAGAAGTATTTACAACGCGGAGAAAAGCTTCAATTCCAGTCATTCCATGTTCTCCGTTTCCAGTTGTAAATAAAGAATAAAATGTTCTTCGTTCTAATAAACATTTTATATCACCGTGTTCCACATTCCAAGGGTTCCAACCGTAAATAAGGTGGACCCAATTACCATAAATCACAGGTCATTTATACAATTCACTGTTCACTCCGAGTCACTGTCCTATTAGTTCTAAACTACGGCGTTTCCACTTCGTAAGTTTTACACCACTTAAATTATTAAGTGCAGTCTGAGGAATCTGTCTACTTTTCAAAAGTGTGACAGGCTCCTTCCATTTCGTATTTCTTCGATTATGCCCATCGGGACGATAAGAAGAAATTGTCGCTGACAAGCCCAGGTCTATTTTTTCACCACAAGGGCCCAAGAGTCCAAGAATCCCAAGCATTTCGGTGAGAACGCCTGCGCAGATTTCCGATGACTGTACTACCCATCCAAAGCCACAGTACAGCGCACAGCTAAAAATATGGCTGCTTCAGATCTAGCGTTAGCCAAATTCATTTCAGTTTCTGACCGCTTAAGCGAATCTGAGGCTCAGATCAACACTCCGGAATCCGCAGCTCCAACCGTCACGATGCTTGTCGTCCGTCGCGACCAAGTCCGAACCCTATGGGACAAGGTTGAGAAGGAATACGATCTCTGCTCAGAGTGCCTTGTGTCAGCAGGCGAAGCGGCAGCAAGCAACATTCCTATTCTCAGGGCTAAATACAGTTATTGCTTTTCAGTCTATGAAAGGTGTGTTGCCCAGCTCGTTGATAAAATCGAGCAGGGCACTTCTCAGTCCATCCCAACCGCGAACGCTGCGCCCCAGGCCTACATTTCCTCTGGCTGTCGGTTGCCTCCATGCGATACAGAAGTTTTCACAGGCGACTATCTTCGCTGGCCGACTTTCCGGGATCTTTTCACAGCCATTTATATCAATAATCCACGGCTGACTCCGGTTGAAAAGTTATTCCATTTAAATGCCAAAACAAGTGGCGACGCGCATGCCATAGTTTCGATTTCGCCTCTCACCAACGAGGGTTTCCGCTCTGCGTGGGAAAACTGATAGAGCGTTTCGAAAATAAACGATTGTTGGTAAACAGTCAATTGAAAATACTGTTTAATGTGCAGTCGATACCACAGGAATCTGGGGCGGCCTTGAAGGTACTGCAAAGTACTGTTCAAGGTTGCTTGACTTCCTTAGAACTGTCAGGCATCAACACTGAGAACTGGGACTGCCTGCTGGTATATCTGTGCTCATCCAAGCTCCCGAAGATAACTCTCTCCTTATGGGAGCAGTCGCTACATAAGAAAGCCGACATCCCGACATGGGGAGAGCTGAACACCTTCCTCACAGAACGTCATCGAACCCTAGAAGCAATCGATGATGTGAGACCTTCCGTACCGAGTCAGTCGCATTCCAAAGCGATAAACTCAAGTGGGCCCTCTAGAAATTAAATTCCTACGAGGCGAAAGTGGCTCCAAAATTGAAAAGTTGCGACTTGTGCAACAAGGAGAACCATCCTGTCCGTGTATGTCGCGGTTTCTCCAAATGTCGGTTGACGACCGGTCAGCCTACATTAAACGGAAGCAGTTATGCTTAAACTGCTTCGCAACGGGACATCAGCTTCGTGAGTGCAAAAGCACTCACAATTGTTTTACTTGCCGTGGCCGGCATCACACGTTGTTGCACCGAAACAACCTCTGTTCCAGCAATTCAAGCCCTTCAAATCCTGCAAGGCCAATTTCCGCTAATCAGGCCAATTTCGTTCCAAATGAGCAAGCCGGTGTTCAAAATTATTTCGCCACGGGCTCAAGAGCTATCCTTCTTGGCACTGCCATAATCAATATCTCCCATCTTGGCACTAACTTTAAGGCACGCGCCCTGATCAACTCCGGATCAGAAGCGACATTCATAACCGAGCGACTGTTCAATCTAATTAGATTACCATTCCAGGTGGTTCAAGCCCAAGTCTCGGGCTTAAACCAAACAGTAGCTGCTCAGTCAAGAAGCTCTGCAGTTTCACCATCCGATCTCCGACTAGGCCCGCGTTGCAGTTGGAGACGACGGCCTATGTCCTCCCTCAACTAGCCGGAAATCTGCCTTCCTACCCAATTCCGCAAAATTTCCTTCGGGATCTTCCCGATTTTCCATTGGCGGATCCAAAGTTCTATGAGAGCGCACAAATAGATGTACTTATCGGAGCCGACATCCTGCCTTCGGTGCTTCTGAGTGGAGCAAAAACCAACATCTGTGGCTCTCTCTTGGGGCAAGAGACCATTTTCGGCTGGGTACTAACTGGGCCAGTCTCAGCCTCAGCCCAAGGCAGAATTTCCTCTTTTTCGACACAGATCTCCCACGCGTACGATAATTCACTGGACAAACTCCTCACAAAATTTTGGAGGTGAGGATATACCAACAAAGTTGGTAAAAGAATCCGATTCCATGTGCGAGAAGAATTTCCTTCAAACGACCATGAGAAACGAGTGCGGCAAATATGTCGTTACTCTGCCTTTTCGCGACCCAGAACATATCGGTTCCGGGCTAGGGCATTCTAGGTCTTTCGCGTTGGCTCAGTTCTTAAGAAATGAGCAGCGTCTAAAAAGTGATGAGGCCTTGAAAGCGAGATACGATTCGGTGATCCAGGAATATCTCGACTTAAAGCACATGCGACAAGTTCTTCCTACGCATGATTGCAACGCCTATTATATGCCACATCACGCCGTCTTAAAACCGGAGAGCGTAACTACTAAACTCCGTGTAGTATTCAATGCCTCCAGCCCATCATCGAATGGTACCAGTTTAAATGATATCCTTCATGCTGGCCCTGTCTTACAGTCCGACTTGACCATTCAAATTCTGAAGTGGCGCTATTTCCGATACGTGTTCAACGCCGATATCGAGAAAATGTATCGACAGATCTGGGTAGATCCGAGACACACTCCATTCCAGCGAATACTTCTCCGTAACAATAAAGGGGAAATCAGAGATTTCGAACTGAAAACAGTAACCTTTGGAGTCAATTGCGCGCCTTTCCTGGCGATCCGAGTACTGCAGCAGCTAGCAGCTGACGTAGAACTCAGCCATCCAAAAGCTAGCAATGTCATTCGAAATTTCATGTATGTGGATGATGTTTTAGCCGGAGCGGACTCCACGGAAGAAGCTCAGCTCATGGTGCAAGAGCTCCGAGACGCTCTGAATTCTGCCGGATTTCCATTGAGGAAATGGACCTCCAACCAAAAGGAAGTTCTAGCGGCCATTCAGAGCAACCATCTTTTAAATACTGATTTTCTCGAGATCGATGCAGAAAGTACTGCCAAAACCCTCGGTATTCGCTGGAAAGCAACCTCCGACGAATTCTTCTTCGTCCCGCCAGAGTTGGCTATCGAAACGTCCTTTACAAAACGCCAAGTCCTGTCCCAAATTGCCAAATTGTTCGACCCTGCCGGCTGGTTAGCTCACCAAATGAGCTTTTTCAGCGATGGCTTAATTTTCTTTAAAGTTATTCAGTGTTAGAGCAGCAACTTTACTGTTGGACGGACTCCACGATAGTGCTTGCATGGTTAAGCAGCGTGCCAGTGGACCACATTTGTAGCCAATAGGGTGACGAAGATCGCCCAGGCCACAAAAACAGAGAATTCTCATGTTCAATCTGAGCATAATCCAGCAGACCTGGCAAGTAGAGGAGTTTCCCTCCAAGATCTAGCCGATAGCCAGTTATGGTGGCACGGACCGACTTGGTTGCAAAATCCACGCAACCAATGGCCAACTCAAGTCGACAACGCTCCAGTGACCGACCTGGAGAAGCGTGCTCTAAAAGTCCGTCTCGCAAAAGCTCCTTCTGAAGAGTTGTTGGCACGTTTCTCCAAGCTAGAGAAAGCCCTATGAGTCCATGCTTATGTTTATCGCTTCATTCAGCGGTGCAGGAAGCAGACATCTCCATCTGATGTGCATCTACTGGCCACTGAAATCGCCGCCGCCGAGCGGTTCCTAATTTCGAACACTCAGCGCAGAGAATTCCCTGTGGAATATCACTGCCTAAGTGAAAAGCGTCCAGTGCTAAGTTCAAGTGCCATCCTAAGCATGAACCCGTTTCTAGATCCGCAAGGACTGATCAGGGCATGCGGCCGTGTGGCGGCTTCCGAAAGCCTTCAATACAATGAACGCCATCCAGTGATTCTCCCGTATAACTGCCTGCTTTCTCGCCTCCTTGCGAATTTCACGCATCGCATAACTCTCCATGGTGGTAACCAGTTAATGGTGCGCCTCATCCGGTCGAAATACTGGATTCCGAGAATTAAGAACCTGATGAAAGCAGTGGTAAATTCGTGCAAAGTATGTGTGATCCACAAAAAGCGGTTGCAAAGCCAACTGATGGGTGTCCTGCCCAAAGAAAGAGCATCGTTCTCCCGACCATTCACGTATACTGGCATGGATTACGCCGGTCCGTTCGATATAAAGAACTATACGGGAAGAGCATGTCTTATTACAAAGGGGTATGTTTTGTTTGTTTCTCCACCAAGGCCATCCTTAACTTACGACCGAGAAGTTTCTTGCCGCTTTCTCTCGTTTTGTATCCAGAAGAGGGTGTCCACGTCAAGTCCAGTCAGACAATGGCAAAACCTTTGTTGGCGCTGCCACCCTGCTTTCCCGCGATTTCCTTCAAGCCGTAAAAGAGTCGGTGACGAATGCCTATATTCATCAAGAGATGCAATGGCAATTTATTCCTCCGGGGGCACCCCATATGGGAGGCCTTTGGGAAGCAGGCGTAAAAAGCTTCAAGACGCTATTTTACAAATGCACTGCCACACGAAAATACACGTTCGAAGAGCTCTCCACGCTCTTGGCAAAAATAGAAGCGTGCCTTAACTCCAGGCCGCTCTCTCCTATGTCTGAGGATCCGACAGATTTGCTGGCTCTGACGCCAGGGCATTTCCTTTTCGGGGGACCCCTTATGTCCACGGTGGAACCCGAAGTAAAGGGGGAAACGAAATCCCTTCTTAATCGGTGGCAGCATTTGAAAGCTCTCCATCAGCAGTTCCGTGTGCAATGGAAAGAAGAGTACCTTAAAGAACTCCACAAGCGTTCTAAATGGCAGGCCCCGTCCAAAAATCTCCGCATCGATGACATGGTCGTCATCAAGGACGAAAACTTGCCCTCTAATGAGTGGCGGCTCGGCAGAATTGAGTCTGTTTTCCCAGGAGCCGACGGCAACGTCCGTGTAGTAAATATCCGTACTGCACGTGGAGTTATTAAACGTCCAGTGGCAAAAGTGGTGCTTTTGCCGACGGAGTCTTCAGAATCTCCACAATAATAGGCGCTCTTCTCGTCCTTAGTTGTAGTTCACTAGCACTAATCATCCATTATTTTTCATTTCGTTTTCGATCTCTTTTCGACATTCGACTACGCGCAGCACGGCCCCTCGTCAACAAAACGCACGCAGTGCTCGTGGAGAGCAGACGTACCCGAGGTATTCAATCCTACCGATGCCGAGTCTGCCGCGGTATCCATCCTCTTCGGAAGTGCGCGAGGTTCCTAAAGCTCAGCGCGGAAAAGCGTTTGCGAGCAGTCCTCATTAACAAATACTGCGCCAATTGCCTCGCTCACGAGCATTCCACGGGAGACTGCCGAAGCGGTGATCGTTGCAAGAAGTGCGACCGATCCCACCACACGCTGCTCCACATGCACGAGCAGGTTAGCTCGTTGTCGCCAACCGGTGCCAACCCGGCAAGCAGCTTCGGCCTCGTCCCAACGTTCCCGCCGGCACAATCCGCCAACTCAGCGTAGGAGTTCACCGCCACGACGTCCGGAATCGACGACGCCAGGCCCATCGCTCTCGTCGCTGCTGCAACGCCACAGCGTGAACATCCTTCCCACAGCGCTGGTCAAGTTGGAGACCGGGCACTTATCGATCCGTGCAGCGCCATGAGCTGCATCGACGCTTCGTTGGCGTCAGCCTTTAAGCTTTCGATGACCAATGTTGGCGACGAGAAGGTCTGCACGACGACGATTCGCTCCAGGATCGACGCGAACACGAAGCTCGAGGTCGTGCTCAAGATCGAGCCCAGGGTGCGGATCCGTACACCTGTCCGGGCATTGAGCGACACCGTAGTGTCCAAGTACCGGGACATCATGCTGGCTGATGACGGGTTCCATCGGCCTGCTACCGTATCCATGGTCTTAGGAGCAGACATTTATCCTAAGGTTATCCAATCCGGATTCCTGACCTTCGACGAGGGAATGCCGGTCGCTCAAAAGACCGTGTTTGGGTGGATCGTGTCCGGTGCCTGCAGCTTGCCGTAGGATGGCTATGTTGCAACCCCAGTGATTGCAAGGGGGCGGAATGTTCAAGTTACGGGGTTTGGACTGTCACCCGCTCTCCGCTCCCTCTTACGTTCTCCACTCCCACTTACGCTCTCCCGCTCTTCACCACAGAGTCTCCAAGGAGTCTCCGCTGCGCTTGGGAGAACCCAACTCATTAGAATAAGCTTTAGTGTAAAACTAACCACGATCATTAAAACATACGCCCGGTCGCGCCCGCGCTAATTCTACAAGTCTTCGAGTGTTTTTTCGAGTGGTCTTTTTTCAGCAAACTAGGAATTTTCCAGGACCAGCACCCCCCAACACCCCAACATGGCATAAAGTTGTTCGGTTTTATTTAAAGTTTTTGATATGAAAGTAATTGGTTTATTATCCTGTGATAAAACTGCTCCGATAGCTACATCTGATGCGTCTGTCGTTAAAGTTAATTTTTTGTTATAATCTGGTTGAACTAATTCCACTTGTGCTATTAAATTATCTTTAAGTTCTTTAAAAGCTTTAACAGCTGGGTCGTCTAACTGTATTGTAATTTTTGTAGACATTCTCCTAGAAATTTTTCCATTATCTCCTCCTAGGTATTTGGTTAAAGGTTTGGCAATTTTTGCATAATTTCGGACAAATTTACGGTAATAGCCGGTGAGGCCTAGAAAACTTCGAAGCTCTCTAATGTTTTGTGGAATCGGATACTTCATAATTGTGGAGATTTTCTCAGGATCTGTTTTAATTACATTGTGAGATACTATATAACCTAGAAATGCTGTTTCTAATTTTAAGAATTTTGATTTTTCTAGAGAAATTTCATATTTGCTTGTTGTAAAATATTTATTATTTGAATTAAATCTGTGTAATGTTGTTCAATTGTATTAGAAAAGATTATTATATCATCTATATAAACATGACAAGTTTTTCCGACTTCTTCTCTCAATATGTCATCCATTACTCTTTGAAATATTCTAGGGGCGTTTGTTAACCCAAATCGCATACGTAAGAATTCAAATTTTATTTGTGGATTCCAAGCTATTTGATTTAAGACTGACGGAATTATCATCGTCGTCTTGTTCAGGATTTTTCAATCCCAAACTGATATATTGTTTATTAGCGGATAAATCTACGCTGGCGTGCTCAGGATTTTCAGATCCCGAACTATTAGTTTTATTAATGACGGATAATTCAACGTCGTCGTGCTCAGGATTCATTGATCCCAAGCTATATAAACTGCCTTCAGCAATTACCGTTTCGGTTTTATATACCTTTTGCTCATCTAAATATTTTTTAATTATATATTTGTCGCATTACGAATGTATTTTGACCACTGTACGTGTCGGTCATATTATTAGCATGGTTTGACCACTGTGCTTGCAAGACACAGCTGCGCAATGAGTTTGGTATATTGTGAGGACATTCTTAGAATTTGACTACAACGTAGAATATGACTGGCGCCAAAGTACCGTTACGAGTGAGGCGACAGCGTTGTCGCGCTGTCGCCAAGTGTAGTCCAGCTAGGGTGTGTAAAGGATAGATCGATGCGTAGAAAATACGATCAGTTGCATACAGACAGTCGCGCACGCCGGTTGGAATTCGCTTCACTCGAAAGGTTTATTTGCTAATATGGAAGATCAGGAGCAAGAAAATGCCAACGCTGCGACATCAGAAGTGGGATCTGCTTTGCCTACAAATATCACCGATGCATACCTGGCAGCTTTACAAGTGCAAAACAACAACCTAATGGAGATCATCAAAAATATGCAGACACCAAAGGCATCGGCAACTGATGAAAAGGGAAAACATATAACTCTCCCAAAGTTTCATCCTGAGGGACCTGGTGCAGATGCCTCCGCTTGGTGTACAACAGTGGATCTTATTTTTGCTGATAAAATGCCCGAAGGTAGCAGCCTGATGATAACTTTAAGTAAGGCGCTAGAGGGAAGTGCATCACAATGGCTGTCACAAATATGCTTTGCTGGCATCACATGGCCACAATTTAAAGAACTCTTCGTTCAACGCTTCGTTGGCATCGAAACGTCTGCTGCCACAATGATGAAAATTTTGAACGGGCGACCAAAGTCTGGAGAAAGTTACACCGAATATGGAAGCCGAATCGTCACCTTACTTATGTCCAAATTTAAATCTATTGATCTGGAGGAAATTGCGGTTTCACTTACTCTGGCTCACATGGCACAAATTGATGACAAATTGTCGCGCTGGGTTTTTACAAAAAATATTAAAACTCCAAATGACATGCAGCAACAACTACAAGCGCACACTTTTAAAAAAACGGAACCTTGATGACGACGCATCTACAACAGACCCGGAGCGTAAAAAGTCTAAGTATCTCTCTCAAGTGGAATGCAATTATTGTGGAAAGACTGGACATAAATATGCTGAATGTCGTGCTCGGCAGAGGTCACAAAATCAAAGTCACAACGGAAGTTCAACGCAGGGATCAACAGTCAAATGTTTCAAATGCGACGAGTTTGGGCACTTCGCATCCGCCTGTCAAAAAGGACGATCACGAGGAAACGACCAAGTAACCGAGAAACGTGTTGACATCTGTACTGTAGCTCCACCATCAGGAATATGGTGAAACCGGTGAGTCCGTTCCATACTTTTTTGATTCCTTATTGAAAGAGGGATTAGCGGATGTGTTCATGGAAGGATGAATTAGTAGTGCTGTGCTTATGAGTGGTATAGGTAACGGCTTCGTGACATGCACGATGCAAATTCTAGCTACGTAAAGATTTGTAATTTTAATTTTATAAATAAATCAGATTCAATATAAGAAATAAGATTCAATGTAGGCGACCATGTCTAGCTCAAGAGTGAAGAGTGACATCAAACAAAGCTAAACCCAAGGTTTGGGGCCATATGTAATGGCGGAAAAGCTTGATGGTGACCGATATGTGTTGAGATCTTTGACAAGCAAGAGAACGTATAGTAGGCCCACGAATAGTTATGGTCGATGCCTGTTGAGGTAGACGCAGACCAATGCGAGAGATCGCCGACTGAGGCACTCGTAGAGATCAATGTGAGAGATCGCCGACTGAGGCACTCGTAGAGATCAATGTGAGAGATCGCCGACTGAGGCACTCGTAGAGACCACTGCGAGAGATCGCCGACTGAGGCACTCGTAGAGACCATAGACTCTGAGTTAATTATTCACAAGGCTACAGCTATGAGGGTCCGGAGAGACCATGACGCATGAGGATGCGTGAGATCGTTGCAAGGAGTGCAGCAAGAGCCTGACAGTGTGACATAATAGAGAAACTGAAGACCGCACCATAGCAGAAGAGACTTGTTATGGCGGGGGTCGTTTGTGTAAAAGGAACTACACAAAATATAGGTTCAGTTTGTGTAAAAGGAACTACACAAAATATAAGTTCAGTTTGTGTAAAAGGAACTACACAAAATATAAGTTCAGTTTGTGTAAAAGGAACTACACAAAATATAAGTTAATTATGTGTAAAAGGAACTACACTAAAGATAAGTTAATTATTTGTAAAAGGAACTACAAAATTTGTTTGATTTGAAAGATTAAGAGAAAAATGTGTTAAAGGAATTACACGAGTGGTATGATTTGTTAAATTTGAGTTGTGTTACGAAAATTTAAGTAATTTAGTCATGTTATGATAAGACTAAAGTTGAAACTAATTTGAATCAGAAAAGGATTGAATGGAAATAATTCTTTGAAATATCCAGGGAGTCTTTGAATCCTGAAGTGTTATCACTTATGTGGTAGATCTAAGACAACACACGAGGACGTGTGTTATGTCAGGAAGGCCGTGTCGCATTACGAATGTATTTTGACCACTGTACGTGTCGGTCATATTATTAGCATGGTTTGACCACTGTGCTTGCAAGACACAGCTGCGCAATGAGTTTGGTATATTGTGAGGACATTCTTAGAATTTGACTACAACGTAGAATATGACTGGCGCCAAAGTACCGTTACGAGTGAGGCGACAGCGTTGTCGCGCTGTCGCCAAGTGTAGTCCAGCTAGGGTGTGTAAAGGATAGATCGATGCGTAGAAAATACGATCAGTTGCATACAGACAGTCGCGCACGCCGGTTGGAATTCGCTTCACTCGAAAGGTTTATTTGCTAATATGGAAGATCAGGAGCAAGAAAATGCCAACGCTGCGACATATTCTTTTAATAGAAGAATACTTTTTTCCTCAATTAAACACAAATCGTTTTTATCCTCGTCAAAATATTCGAGTTTCTCTTTATTTCCCTTATACTCCATGATTCCTTTCTCGATATCTAATTTAGCTCCAATCTTTCTTAACAAATTGAACCCAATTAATAGATCAGATTCTAAACCCTCAATTTCATAGAATAAATATTGTTCCCCAAATATATTTATCAAATGATAATATTTTATGATTGAATATCCATGAACTGTAGATACTCTTTTGTATATTGATTCCTCTGTAAGGTGCTGATCTAAAAAATGGCCCTCGTTGATATTATTTACTCTCATTGTTTTTTGAGCTGGCTGGTTGACTGTTCCCGTTGATTCCCGTTTTATCGGGGGGTGTGTTTCGGACTGATTTACATGACATGTTTTTGCGCTGGGTATTGATTATAATTATTTCTTTAGAAATTATTATTAAAGTTGTGTCGGTTATTATTATAATTCCACTGGTTGTTATTATTCCTAGGATGATTATAATTTTTATACGGACGATTTTGAACTCTTATGGAGCCGTCTACTTCCATAGGTTCTGGTGGTGGTTGAACTTTGGAATTATTATTAAAATTCCAATTGTTATTCGCTCCGAAGTTCCCGTTTTGTGGCCAATTATTATTTATCCTATTTGGTGTATTATTAATCTGTCTAGAGGCAAATCTAAGGTTGTTTCCTTGATTTTTGTTTTCATTCCTAAATCCATTATACCTACCATTGGTAAGTCTGGTGGGTTAAGAGAGAAGAGTGTTTCTGAGATTGAACCGTTTAATCCAGAAATAAAAATTCTTAGAGCGTTGCTCCTAATTGTTTTATTTGTTTCCTTGGTTATAAGGCTGTCCTTTCCATAAGTCATTATAGTTTTATTTATGAGTAACGTCATTTTCTTGTTTACTTCGTTGTAGAATTCTGTAATGGTCATGCCTCCCTGTCTTAAGATGCTTAATTCTGATTCGAGTATATGGATTGATCTTTTATCGTTATAAATAAAATCCAATCTGGAAAGAATTGCTTGAAAGTTTAAAACGGTACCATGGTTGGTTAGAGCATCGTGTGCTGCTCCCATGATTTTATTACGTAAAATTGTTAAAGCGATAAAATATTGTTCACTTTCAATTTTATATAAACTCATTGCGGTTTCCGCCGCTTCTCTCCAGCCTACATATTGGGTTATTTCACCTGTGAACTTTGGTAAGGATTTAATTACCTCTAATGTAGTTTCGCATTTTATGGTTCGGTCAATTGTTTGGATCTTATAGTCTTCTACCTCATTTTTGTTAGCGGTTAACTGCTCTTCTAACCCTTCAAGTTTTCTGGTTACTTCACTCAACTGTACATTTATTAATCGGTTTATTAATTCCATTGTCAGATTACTGGCGCTGGACATCCCGCCCGCAGAAAGGGTTGATACTGAACCTCCGGTTGCCATTGTTAAATTTAAATTATCAAAAATATTTATCAAATCTTCCAGATTGTTTCAATTAAATTGATATTGTAATATTTAATTTTAATGTAGTACTCTCTGTATCTTAATCTTAATTTTTTTAAATTTTATTTAAAGACTTGGTGTTGATTTTATCTGCTCACGATACTTTCCGTGGGAGTTCTTCCTTCAGCGTAGTTGGTGGAGGGTAGGGGTCTTCCTTCAATTGGTTGGTCTTAATAATTCTTTGTTGGAGTCTTCCTTCAATTGGGTCGTCTTGATTATAATTTATTGGGGTCTTCCTTCAATTTTTTATATAGCCTTTGTTTTTTTTTAATTTATTTGAATTTCTTTGGGTCAACTACGAACAACCTGGCACAAGACCTGCTGGACACAAGTCAACGCACCAGGAGGCTGCACCGATCACACCCTTTGGACCTCTCTGGGATTAGACACGCAAATTAAATTAAATTATATACATACATTATTATATACATCATACATACAATATCGACAGTTATTGTATAGTTTCGCAACAATTTATGTAATCAATTAATTCTCTACCGTTAAGTTTAGTCATCAAATTTAATGATTGTCCGCGAAGGACAGTTTTATCATAAATTAATACATCCAAACAAAAAAAAAAAAAAAAAAAACTTTCACAGTAGTTAGATGTCGTTGGATTGTTGTGGATGTTTTAATTTTTCCACTAAAAATATGGATTGTTGGCGGCGCGAGTTCCGTTTTATGTTTAACTTATTATCGTTAAAATTTATTTAGAAATATTAAATACGCCGCCCCACGTTGGGCGCCAATTAAAATTGTTACTCTTTATTTATTTAAAAAAAAAATTTTATTTTTTATTATTTAATATTTATTTGGTGATAAACTTTTTCACTTATACTATTACGAGAAACTTTGTTGGTAGCTTATCTTTAGCTTCGAGCTGTTGACGATCTCGTCCCGATTCAGACTTCTATTCTTCTATTCTAATTCTAAGTCCTAATCCAATTAACCTGGGCCAGAAGCTTTTCTTTCGGCTTTATGCTGGAATTATTCCACTGCATTGTGAAATTCAATTATGCTAATCGATGCAGTTTTTGATTGATGCGCAATAAGTCGGCCGTGGTTTGGTCTCCAAGCGGAAGCTGTGTTTACGTTAAGTTTGCGTTGCTTATTTTAGCGGGTAGCTGAGTGCTGGCAAAGGCAATGACAAAAAGAAAGACAAAGGAAATGCCGACGAGATTGAGAATTGAAATTTGTTTATAAACTGTGGAAGGGAGCTATGTTCATGGGTTGGATAACTCTCCCCCTTCTAAAATGACGCGTCCCGCTTCATTATTAATTTCGTTCAAACGCTCATTTAATTCTGTTAAAAATTCTACATCATTATTTGGTTTTTCTGGTTCTGGCCGTTTTTGTTTGGTTACAAATATATAATATCTGAATTTTATTATTAATATAGTAATGAAATACAAAATGATTAAAATTAATAATATAAATGAAATTGAAATTTTCCAATTGTAAATTTCAATAAATGGGTTTAAAATATTAATGTTGTCAAGAGAAAGTTCTGAATTGTTGGATTTTATATATTCTGATATTTCTAGGTTTTTAAAGTGGTTGGTAGTTATGTACTCAAGTATTTTGTTTTCTGAATTGGTGTATGAAATATTATTTATTGTAGTTGTGCTGTTAAATGTTATTAAATATGACCCGTTTAAATGAGAATCGTTCACAATATTATTTCCTTTTGTTAGAATGGCACCTTCTTGAATGATATCTATATTCTTATTTTTTTCTAGAATTTTAGTGCAAGTTGATTTTTTTCCATTTAGTAAGCGGGTAAAACAAGTCTTATCTTTACTTATAATCTAATAGGTGTTGAAAAGTTCGTTCTTAAAATTAGATATTTCATAAAAGGTATTTTCGCATTTTGCGACCTGATTACTTATAAGCAATTTTCCATCATTATGTGAAATGGATCTGGCATAGTAAATTTTGCATCTGTTTGTTTATAACGGGGTATTTGATATAAATTATTAAGAGTTCTTTATGCAATACAATTTTGAATATGGCGTTGTCCATTAAGTCTGCAATAAGTACAAGCTGTTGTTCGTGATCTAATATTTCTTTAATGTCTTCATTATTTAAAATTTTTGTGTTGAATAAATCAATTTTGGCCAGTGTGATAGTATCAATAATGTTTTGTATGTCAAATGTTAATAAACGTAAACGATGTTTTCGTAATGGCAATTCTTGATCGATAAAAATGTTTTTAAAATGATCGGAAAGTGATTTTATCTCTTTAAACATTTTGGAATTAATAATAAATTGTTGGTTATTGTTTTCAATTAAATCATTTATTTTATTCTGTATTTTAATGAAATCATCGTGATCCATTTCCAAACAGTGCCTTACTCATTTATTCCTCTTTTTGATCTAGATTGTATCAGTTGTGACAAAATTAATTCTATTATCTGTATTTCGTAAGTTATTTCCCAATGTGTCCGTATATTTTTATCTTTTCTTACATATCCTGATTCTAGATTGATTATTTCTTTATAAAAACTTAAGTTAGTTACGTGGAATAAGTCAGCATATGATTCATAGGTAAGGACATCCTTTTTGTCCTTGAACAGGAAGAATTCGTGATTGGAGTAATCAATTATTTTATTATATTTTATAAATTTTATAATTATTATAGATGTGGTTATCATTACGAATGTTATTAGAAGTAATAAGAAATGCATTTTCTGTAATTTAATAAAAAATATGGTAATTGTTAAAACTTAAACTTAAACTTAAACTTAATGTTGTCTTTGTGAATAGTCCTGTTTCTATTATTGATTATAACTTTGTTAGGTAAGTTTTCCTTAACAACCTGTTTTTTGTATCTAGTTTTTAGCTTATTTCTTTCTCCGTGTTTTTCTCATAAACAACTTGACCTATATGATATTCTTTTTCTATACGACCTTCATTGTGTGTTACTAACATTTTTCTTGTGTGTTCTTTAGAATTCTTGAAATGTTTTCGTGATCAACTTTATTATATAGAATATCAAAAGGGTTTTTGGTTGTTGTAGAATGAATGCTTTGATTGAATTCTTTTGCGGCTCTAATAATTATTTCAGAATAGTCAGTGAGATTAAATTGTTCCTTTATACAACGAGCTAATTCTGTTAATGTTGAATGTGCCCTTTCTACTTGTCCGTTCGAGGTACTGTGTCTGGGGTCGGCGAAATGTAGAGTTAAAGCACATCTTTGTGCAAAGGATTTAAATTGAGCAGAGGTGAAGCTCGGTTCATTATCAGTCATAATTACTTTGGCGTGGGGAAAATGTTGGAGTAATTCCATTACTTTATTCTCGATGTTTAGTTTATTTTGAATTTCTTTTACAACCTGGAATTTTGAATACGCGTCAATACAGGTTAAGAAAATAAGACTTTGCGCGTAATAAATGTCGCTGTGTAAATTCTCTCCTTCATTAGTTGGAATAGGAGCTTCCCCAATAGGGATTTTAATAGGATGCCGGTTGTATTTATTTTCGTTGCAAATTGTACAATTGTTTATGTATTCCTTTAATTTGATATATTATTTTGGCCAATAAAATAATCTATTGATTTGTTTATAATTTTCGTCTAGTCCTCTGTGAGCTCGACTATGTGTTTATTCTATTATGATAGCCTTATCTTCATTATTGGTGAAGTTATTTTTTAATGGTAATTGAATATGATAAAGATCTTCTAAAGTGCAATGAATTCCTACCGTTATGTTTGGTTTTAGATACTCCCTTAATATTTCTATTAAGTTTTCTGGCGTATCATATTCAATTATATGTCTTGTCTTATCAAAAACATTCAATGACTCATGTATTGTATACCTCCCCTTTGTTAATAACAGTTGTTGTTTAAACTGATTTAACGGTTTTCGGGTCTCTTGTATTACATTTTCAAAACTACTTTCGGCAGAAATCTGTGTATTTTGATCTGAGTTTGATTGTTCTAAGTCGCTGCTAGTAATATTATTTATTTTTATTCGAGATAATGCGTTGGCTACGACATTAGTTGTTCCGGGTTTATATATTATTTTCGGGATGAAACTTTCTATAAAGGAGTACCATCTTTTCATTTCTACGTTCGGGTTTTTATCTGAGATAGTGAAAGATAAAGATTGATGGTCTGTTTGTATTTCTATACCAATTACACCATATAAGTAATTCCTGAGATTTTAAAGAGCCCAAACTATTGCCAACAATTCTTTTTTATTTGTGGCATAAAGTTGTTCGGTTTTATTTAAAGTTTTGGATATGAAAGTAATTGGTTTATTATCCTGTGATAAAACTGCTCCGATAGCTACATCTGATGCGTCTGTCGTTAAAGTGAACTTTTTGTTTTAATCTGGTTGAACTAATTCCACTTGTGCTATTAAATTAGCTTTAAGTTCTTTAAAAGCTTTAACAGCTGGGTCGTCTAACTGTATTGTAATTTTTGTAGACATTCTCATAGAAATTTTTTCATTATCTCCTCCTAGGTATTTGGTTAAAGGTTTGGCAATTTTTGCATAATTTCGGACAAATTTACGGTAATAGCCGGTGAGGCCTAGAAAACTTCGAAGCTCTCTAATGTTTTGTGGAATCGGATACTTCATAATTGTGGAGATTTTCTCAGGATCTGTTTTAATTACATTGTGAGATACTATATAACCTAAAAATGCTGTTTCTAATTTAAAGAATTTAGATTTTTCTGGAGAAATTTTCATATTTGCTTGTTGTAGAATATTAATTATTTGAATTAAATCAGTATAATGTTGTTCAATTGTATTAGAAAAGATTATTGTATCATCCATATATCATAAACATGACAAGTTTTTCCGACTTGTTCTCTCAATATGTCATCTGAAATGTAGAGGGCGGAAATGTTTGTTGTTGTTGTTGCTGCGGCTGCTGCGGATTCCTCCAGAAATAAAAAACGCGCGGGGTTGACTTCAACTTTTCGTTCTTTATTCACGCACTTGTAAATTAAGACTACCTTAACACTAACAGTGGAATTACCCGCGGGACCGCGGAGAGGTGAATACCTTGCGGAAAGTGAGGAGAGCGAGAGGAGAGAAGGAGAGCGCGAGCAGCGGTGCTTGCGAGCCGTGGAGGAGCTTTGAGTGCAAGCATTGGCCGCTTACACTGCCGCTCAACTGTTTGCGCCCTTCCGGCGTGAACATTCTCCCCCCCCCCTTGCGTAGGCAAAGGTATCCTGGCCGGCTAGACAGCAGGATCGGCCTCTTCATTTCGTGCACGTTCCAGAAACGGTCCATCCGAACACCGTGTTCTGCGCGACGGGCAAACCCATCATCAATTTTTAGGAACCCCGGTTGGATCAAATTGGCATATACATCTGATCCCAACACGAGGGAGATGGAGGCCGGCCGGTGGAAGCGCTCGTCCGCGAGACAAACACCGTCAAACTTGGCCCTGGCGGCGTCGATCAGAGCTCGGATGGGTGTCCGGATCCTTAGGCTGGGTTCGATCTTCAGGACGACGTTGAGTCGGAAGGTGCTTGTTCGGGACCGGAGTGTCACCGAACAGACCTCGTTGCCTCCCAGCCGAGTGATGGGCAGCCGGAACGCAGCCGCTAACGACCGGTCGATGCTGCTCACCGGCATGCATGGGTCGATCATGGCCCCGGTCTCGAAGGTCTTCGAGCCCGTGTCCAGCACGACGATGGCTGTAGGCAGTATGGGGACAGCCTTCTGCTGCTGCTGACGCGGGCGATTGTTGGCGACTGGTGGCGGAGTGCGGGAAATCCGGACCGGACGAGGTGCAGCGGGATGGCGCTCTGCGCGTCGGAGCTGGTAGCGCTGCCGGGTTCGGAGCGGGGAGGACCTCGTGCATGTGGAGTAGGGTGTGGTGGTCTCCTCCACACTTCTTGCATCCCTCTTGGCTGCGACAGTCTCCTCCTGAGTGCTGATGGGCGAGGCAGTTCGAGCAGTACTTATTAGTAAGTACTGCCCGAAGGCGCTTTTCAGCCTCAGTTTGTGGAACCTCGTGCACTTTCGAAGAGGATGGATTCCAGAGCAGACTCGGCAGCGGTAGGATTTAATACCTCGAGTACGTCTGCTCTCCAACGACTGGGTGGCACGAGGACGAGGAGCCATTATTGGAGGAAGTGAGTAAGTCTGCCAATAAAGAAATAAAAAGCTTAGTGTGAGCCGACTACTATTTGGGCCCCGGAATGGGGGAAGTGCCCTAATCCCTAGGAACGGAGGACTCTTTGTCCTCCATCGGTAGCAGAATTACTTTGTGGACAGGGCGTTTTATGGTGCGCGAGACGTACGGATCTCAACGACTCGAATGCGATCGTCGGCTCCTGGAAAGGCAGAAACAATTCTGCGAGCCGCCATTCGTTCGGTGGTAGATTGTCCTCCTTGACAACTACCATATCGTCGGCTTGTAGGTTCCTGGTCGGAAATTGCCATTTGCTTCGTTTATGGAGTTCTTTGAGATACTCCTCTTCCACCGTGCACTAAACTGCTGATGTTGTGCCTTGAGGTGTTGCCATCGATTTATTATCGACTTGGCTTCGCCCTTTATCTCGGGTTCCGCCGTGGAAAGCAACGGCCCTCCAATAAGGAAATGGCCTGGTGTGAGGGCCAGCAAATCTGAGGGATCTTCGGACATAGGGGAGAGGGGTCTAGAGTTGAGGCAAGCCTCAATCTTAGCGAGAAGCGTCGCCAGCTCCTCAAATGCATATTTGCGGACTGACGTCGATTTAAGGACAGGGTTTTGAAGCTTTCACCCCTGCTTCCCACAAACCCCCCATATGTGGAGCCCCTGGTGGGATGAACCGCCATACGAGTCCCTGATGGCTATATGCATCAGTCACGGACTCTTTGATAGCTTGGAGAAAGTCCCTGGAAATCAAAGTTGCCGCCCCCACAAAGGTTTTACCATTATCCGAATGGACCCGCTGAGGACAACCGCGCCTCGCTACGAAACGAGCAAAGGCCGCTAGAATTTCTCGGTTGTTAGATCGGAAGTGGGTTCCAAATGGATAGCCTTCGTGGAAAAGCACACAAACAGACAAACATATCCTTCGTTATGAGACACGCTCTCCCTGTATAATTTTTTATTTCGAAAGGGCCGGCATAGTCGATACCCGTGTAGGTGAACGCCCTTGAAAAGGAGACTCTATCTGTCGAAAGTCGCCCATCAGCTGTGTTTGGAGCCTCTTTTGTAAATCGTGCAAATCTTACACGGATTGACCACAGCCTTCACCAGATTCTGATTTTAGGAATCCAATACTTTGTTCGGATCAGGCGTACGATCAATTGACTACCGCCATGAAGAGTAATTTGGTGAGTAAATTGGACAATGAGGCGCGACAGTCTACAGTCATAGGGGAGAAGAATCGGATGACGTTCATCATATTGCAGGTTTTGGATGCAGTGAGACGGCCGCACGCCCTTAAAAGGCCGTGTGGTCAATGAACGGGAACAAATTCACCAAAGGACTTGACACTGGAAGAGGCCTTTTCTCGGTCAGATGCTGAAGCTCTTGGCCATATGCTCTGCGCTGCGCAATGGAGGTCAGAGTTCGTTCTGCCTCTCGGATCTCTTTACTTGTAGGTCGTGAACTGGGCAAGAACGAACCTTTGCGGCAGCGTTTAAGGAAGCGTTGAACATAGACCAGAACTCGCAGGGCCTTGTCCAATTTGGAGAAACGTTCGAGAAAGTCGATGGACGGCCCTTGACAAAATGCACTTTGACCGCGCGCTGCTCTAGCTCTGTCACTGGAAGAGTGTCGCTTTGTGCTGGCCATAGCTCTCGTGGCCCTTGCAGCCACTCTGGTCCGTGCCACCAGAGATGGTTTTCTGCCAATTCATGTAGGGATACGCCTCGACTGGCTAGATCGGCGGAGTTTTGTTCTGAGCGAACGTGTGCCCAACAGTCGACTGGCGTCGCCTGCGTGATCTTGGCAACTCTGTTGGCCACAAATGTGGTCCAGTTGCACGCAGGCTTTCGTAGCCAGGCTAAGACGATTGTGGAATCTGTCCAGCAGCGGATATCTGAACGGGCGGAGGGCATGTGCGGAAGGATTGCTGTCACCATTTCGGTTAACAGCACGGCACCACAGAGCTCTAGCCGAGGAAGGAGACGGTTTTTACCGGGCCACTCGTGTTTTGGCTGTAAGCAGGCGAGTCAGGATCTTTTGCCCCATCTCGACGCGGATGTATATAGCCGCTCCATAGGCTCTCTGAGACGCGTCACAGAAACCGTGGTGCTCTATGATTACCTCAGGCTGGTACAGATCATCTCGGAACCCGGATCTGGTTGAGGTCGGAATACTCATCTAAAAACGATTGCCACCGCTGACTCATTTCAGTGGGAAGCTTATCGTCCCAGCCTAAGTTTTGCAACCAAATCTCCTGCATGAGCATTTTTGAACGGATTATGAACGGCGCGAGCCACCGGCAGGATCGAACAACCTAGCGATTTGGGACAAAACTTCTCGCTTTGTATGGAGGGTTCCACAACTATGTCGGGGGAACGAAATAGAATTCGTCGGACTTTGCCCTCCACCGAATACCGAGCGTCTTGGCGTGCTTTCGGCATCGATGTCGAGGAACTCGCTATGAAGGAGGTGTTCGGCCGGGACGTCTTTAAGGACGCTTTGTTGTTCGAGTCCACTTTCTTAGCGGAAACCCGGAGGCACTTAGGGCTGCTTGCAACTCTCGAATTGAACTTTGGGCTTCGTTACGGAATTCGCCCCTGCCAGAACGTCGTCGACGTACATGTCCTGCTGGATGATGCGGCTGGCATTTGAAATGGCACTTGGATATCCTCTGCCAGCTGTTGCAAGACTCGAATAGCGAGGAAGGGGGCGCAGTTGACCCCGAAGGTAACTGTTTTTAGTTCAAAGTCTCGGATATCTCCTTCCTTGTTTCGGAACAGAATTCTTTGAAACGGGGTATGTTTTGGATCGACCCAGATCTGACGATACATTTTCGTAATGTCTGCACTGAAGACGTATTGAAAATAACGCCATTTCAGGACCTGGATCGTTAGATCGGATTGTAGGACTGGACCAGCATGAAGGATATCATTTAAGCTGGTCCCATTTGCCGACGGACTTGAAGCGTTGAATACAACGCGAAGCTTTGTAGTGGTGCTTTCGGGCTTAACTACCGCGTGATGAGGAAGATGATACGAGGGAGAATCGTGAGTCGGCGGAACTTCTTTCATATGACCCAGATCCAGGTACTCCTGGATTACGCTGTCATATTGCTCTTTTAAGGGAAAGTCTCTTTTTAAACGATTTTCGTTTCTAAGAAACTGAG
This sequence comes from Drosophila mauritiana, assembly GCF_004382145.1. Taxonomy (NCBI): domain Eukaryota; kingdom Metazoa; phylum Arthropoda; class Insecta; order Diptera; family Drosophilidae; genus Drosophila; species Drosophila mauritiana. The sequence continues at coordinate 24,743 of NW_022881538.1, forward strand.
CTAACGCAATGGACCTTGAATATCCTAAATCGGATCCGGTATTCTCGGGATCCCGGAACGGGAGCGTCACCACGTACCTCCCGCTTGCGTCTTTTGTTGTTGTTTGGAGGAAGTTCCTTTCACAATAGGAGTCCGACTCTTTTACCATCTTTACTGGTAGATCCTCCACCTCCCAGAACTTGCTGAGAAGCGTGTCGAGCGAATCAGGGTCGCCTGTTTGGTGCACCTGGGTCGTGAAGGATGCGACCCGTTCGGCTTACCCTTGGAAATCGGCCCCGTTAGCACCCACCCGAAAATAGTTTCTTGCCCAGGAGCGAGCCGCAAATATTTTGTCGGTGCCATCCATCATTATGGATGGTAGAATGTCAGCCCGATCAGTACATCAATTGAAGCTCTCAAAAAAGGTAGGATCTGCCCAGCGGAGTGCGGGCAGGTCCTTCAAAGAATTCCGAGGGATCGGATAGGAGGGCAGTTTGCCTGAGAGCTCCGGAAGGACGTACGCTTCAGTGTCTAACTGTAGACCTGGCTTAGTAGGAACGCGAATCCCGAAGTGACACAGCTTCGAGGATTTCGCGGAGACCGAATGATTTAACCCGGAGACTTGGGTCTGGGTGTTGCGGAATGGCAACTTGATGAGGTTGAACAGGCGTTCTGAAATGAACGTCGCCTCGGATCCCGAGTCGATTAAGGCTCGGGCTCGGTAGTTCGTCCCCAAATGGCACACGTCAATCATCGCTGTGCTCAGTAGGACGGCTGAAGTGCCGGACGCGAAGAAAGTTTGCACCGCTGAGGTGCTTGCCGATGCATTTCTGCTAGAGGTCTCGGAAGTTGCTGTGTAGGGGGCGAGGTTGAGGAACTCGCATTTTCGGAATTTGGGGGGCTGCGATGCAGCAGCGTATGGTGCCTGCCCTTACATGTAAAGCAGCTGTGTGTGCTTGTGCAGTCACGTAGCTGGTGACCTCTGGCAAAACAATTCAGACATAGCTGCTTCTTTTTTATATATCCGGAGCGCGAGTCAACAGACATTTGAAGAAAACGCGGGCACAATCGTACCGGATGGTTCTCCTTAGAACATAAGTCACACCCTTTCTGTTTGTGCTGACTTTGTCTCGAAGGATTGAAGCCTTTTTGGAACCGCCTGAGTCGGTTCATATCTTCGATGCTTCCAATGTCCGATACCTTTCGCTCAGGAAGGCATTCATTTCTTCCCAAGCTGGGATCTCGGATTTGGCAGTTAGCGACTGTTCCCATAAGGACAGGGTCTGCTTGGGCAGTTTGCTCGCGCAAAGGAAAACCAAGAGACAATCCCAGTTTTCTGTGGATACCTGGGAATGCGCCAGTGCTGTTAAACACCCCTGAATCGTGGATTGTAGCTCTTTTAAAGCATGACCAGATTCTTGCGAAATTGAACTCAAGTTAAAAAGAAGCTTGAGCTGGCTGTTGACTAAATGTCGCTTATTTTGGAACCGATCTCGAAGCGCCTCCCAAGCCGAAGCAAAACCATCATTCGTGAGAGGAGATTTCGCCACGATGGCTTTTGCTTCGCCACTTGTTTTGGTAAGGAGGTGGAATAGCTTCTCGACCGGAGTCAACCTGGGGTTGTTTACGTAAATTGCAGTGAATAGGTCCCGGAAAGTGGGCCATCGGAGGTAGTCGCCATCGAAGACTTCCGTGTCGCATGGAGGTAAGCGGCAGCCGGACGCAATTAGCGGCTGAGAGGGTGCTTGCGCGACTTGAGGCGTTGCTCTGTCGATTGTTTCGCCAATTTGTGCTGCACATGACTCGTATACTGAGTAGCAGTAGTCATATTTGGCCTGGAGAATAGGCACTGTGTCGAGGATCCTTCTTGGGCCATTAGGTCAGAGCATGTTTCGTACTCTCTTTCCACTTTGTCCCATAAGGCTCGCACCTGTTGCAGACGGACTTGTAACGTGTGTAGGGACGGAGAGGCTTGATCAGGAGTGTTGATCTTCGCTTCGAAAAGGCTTACGCGATCGCTGACGGCGATGAATTTATGCAACGCTGCGTTTGCGGGCGTTGGCTGCTCAGAGGATGCCATTTTCTTTGTGTTAGAGCGTGTGACGCGGAGGAAATCAGTCCCGACAGCGGAGGGACTCTCGGATTTTCTCGATAGAGAAGACTCACTAGACGCTCGCGTCACTGGTCGGGAAATGACCAACCTAGGAGTTGTCTTCGAACTGGTCGATGGCAAAACCTTTGCTTTCGCAGTGGGAGTCGCGGGTTTGACCCTAGGACTAACGGACTTGGGTGCTGGCTTACCGCGAGTGGATAGCGGAGATTGCGGGTTGAACTTTTGTTCTTTTCCAGGTGCGGTGGTCTTTTTCTTGTCTCCCTCTAGGGGCATGCTCAGCTATGCCCTAAGAGAAGGAAGTCAAGAAGGCCTGCACGCCGCAAAAAATGTGGAATTGAAAAGGAACCAGACCCAGAGGGCGTCCAAATCTGGATGGACAAAGGATCCCGTCGGAATTCGGGAGAAAGTTGCAATTGGGATCTGGAGATTGGAGCACGAAGGAAAAAAAAATCCCAATTTTTGTGAAATAAGGCCCCAATAGATCTTAAATCAACTGGAAAAAAGCTTAAATAAAGTACAATATAGCTAAAATTCAGTTTATTGCAATTTCTGAAAAAATAGCTAAAAAAAATAGCTACCAGCTGGAGTCTGGATAATAGCCAAGGATTTATAAAAATCGCTATCGACTGGAAATTCCGAAAAAGAATAGCTAATATAGAAAATAGCTATAAACTTGAATTTATAAAAAATAGCTACCGGATTTCATATAGCTAAAACTCAGTGTGAAAAAATAGCTAGGAGGATTCAGAAAAAGCAACAGCTAGAGTGAAGTCCACAAGAAGATATAGCTATATTGGAGTCTAGAAAAAACAATAGCTCAAATTTATAAAAAAGACTATAAATTGCAATTTCTTGAAAAATAGCTAAAAAATAGCTACCAGCTGGAGTCTGGATAATAGCCAAGGATTTATAAAAATCGCTACCGACTGGAAATCCCGAAAAAGAATAGCTAATATAGAAAATAGCTATAAACTTGAATTTATAAAAATAGCTACCGGATTTCATATAGCTAAAACTCAGTGTGAAAAAATAGCTAGGAGGATTCAGAAAAAGCAACAGCTAGAGTGAAGTCCACAAGAAGATATAGCTATATTGGAGTCTAGAAAAAAACAATAGCTCAAATTTATAAAAAAGACTATAAATTGCAATTTCTGGAAAAATAGCTAAAAAATAGCTACCAGCTGGAGTCTGGATAATAGCCAAGGATTTATAAAAATCGCTACCGACTGGAAATCCCGAAAAAGAATAGCTAATATAGAAAATAGCTATAAACTTGAATTTATAAAAAATAGCTACCGGATTTCATATAGCTAAAACTCAGTGTGAAAAAATAGCTAGGAGGATTCACAAAAAGCAACAGCTAGAGTGAAGTCCACAAGAAGATATAGCTATATTGGAGTCTAGAAAAAACAGTAGCTCAAATTTATAAAAAGACTACAAATTGCAATTTTTGGAAAAAATAGCTAAAAAAATAGCTACCAGCTGGAGTCTGGATAATAGCCAAGGATTTTTAAAATCGCTACCGACTGGAAATCCCGAAAAAGAATAGCTAATATATGGAAAATAGCTAGAAAATTCAAGTTTAAATTTATAAAAATAGCTACCGGATTTAGGATCACAATTTTATTATTTTAATTTAGGAACCAGAAATGGGAGCCAGAAATAGCTTGTAAAAAAAAAATTATTATTTGGGTTAAATAATTATTAAATAATAATCAATAATAATAATAATTAAAACAATCGTTTCTTTCCTTTTTATTTTTTTTTTTTAAATTATTTATTTTTAAATTTTATCGTCGGACTTATTTATTTTATTTTATGTCTCGACAATAGGGTATTCTCTCGTCGCTATGCGCTGGTTTTTTTGTCAGGGCAATAACGAACAAAGAGGAGACGAAAGAACTTGCACTTGGCAAGTCTGTGTAAGTCGCGACTGTGTATATGTGAATATCGTTGGAATCTATGTATGACAATGGATATGTCGTAATGTATGTATATGGCTATGTATATTTGTGTGTATGTGAAATTTTTGGTGATTATATGTATGTGTATATTTAATTGAATTTAATTAAATTTGTATATTGTATTGTATTGTTGTATTTGTATTGGGTTGTATATTTTATTGAGGCACAAAAAAAAAGACAGCAGTTTAGCAGCGGACGATAACAGTGAATTTTGGACAGTGTATATATATATATATGTACATGCGCTTGGATATCAGCGGAGCACCGTGAGACGAATTAGGGGGCCGGTATTGGCAAAGTGCTTGTTTATGCACTTAAAAAAAAGTAATCACGGTGGCTGGGCGCATGTACTTATATATTTTCACTTTTCACTTGATACGGATGGACGGAAAGAATAAACGCCGTTGGAAAAACGAAAATGGCGACCACGGACGGAATAGGATTTAAAGCCGTACTTATCTTGAATTTTCCGCTTAAATTTGTATATTGTATTGTATTGTTGTATTTGTATTGGGTTGTATATTTTATTGAGGCACAAAAAAAAAACAGCAGTTTAGCAGCGGACGATAACAGTGAATTTTGGACAGTGTATATATATATATATGTACATGCGCTCGGAATCAGCGGAGCACCGTGAGACGAATTAGGGGGCCGGTATTGGCAAAGTGCTTGTTTATGCACTTAAAAAAAGAAGTAATCACGGTGGCTGGGCGCATGTACTTATATATTTTCACTTTTCACTTGATACGGATGGACGGAAAGAATAAACGCCGTTGGAAAAAACGAAAATGGCGACCACGGACGGAATAGGATTTAAAGCCGTACTTATCTTGAATTTTCCGCAAGGAGCGCTGGCAGGATCAGAGCTCATCCGGCTCGAAGGACCATGTAATGGAGTGGGCGGAAAATTGCCGTGGTTGTAGTTGCTGCGGCTGCTGCTGAGTCTCCCTGAAATGAAACACTCGGGATCGACTTCACGAAAATTCCGTTCTTTATTCGCGCACTTGTAAATTAAGACTACCTTAACACTAACAGTAGAAATACCGCGGGACCGCGGAGTGGTGAATACCTTGCGGGAAGGGAGGAGAGCGAGAGCAGAGAAGGAGAGCGCGAGCAGCGGTGCTTGCGAGCCGTGGAGGAGCTTCGAGTACAAGCATTGGCCGCTTACACTGCCGCTCAACTGTTTGCGCCCTTCTGGCGTGAACACCTGGGAAGACTTCGGAGTTAAGTATCGCCGGCTTTAACCAAGTCTCTGTGAACCCTGTAATATGGGATGCAAAGGAAAGGCTATCACAATACAATTTCGTTAGTGTGCTACGCCAACCTCTAGCATTTTGATAGACAATAGTAAGATTCATTGCTAGTTTTTTTAAGAAGAGGAAGAAGATAAAGAGGCGGATGGTGCAGTGGTCTGGCCACGTGAGGGAAGTTTAATACCCACGGTCCCATTTTTCCTATTTTTGATCTTAGCTTCTTTTGGAAAGAATACACACATATAATACACATTCAAACATAGATACATATACATAGTATCACAAAATATAATACAATATATTACTACATTAATATACAAAGGAATGCAAAACAAACCAAACAAACACCCAAAATCTTCCCTACACACAAAAAAAAAACGTACATACATATTACTATTATAACTAATTATACCTTACATATTACTACATACCATAACCACACCCCAATACATATACATAGCATCACAGAATATAATACAATATATTACTACATTGATATACAAACGAAAACAAAACAAGCCAAACACCCAAAATTTTCCCTACACAAAAATATATTATTAATATACCTATTTATACCTCACATATAGTATTATTACACATACCATAATCGTACCCCAATATATAATTATTCACTATTATTTGCAAACAAATATACAGATTTCTTCCCAATACACGTAAATGTTAGGAAACATGAGCGGCAGAGAGTTAAGATTACAGATAATAGGATAAAGTCTAGTATAGTCAGAACATAATACTCTGTAAGGGTCATGCAACTCATAGTTAGATCTACAATGATTTAAGATAAGTGGTATATAGTTTCTAGTGCATCTACTTGGAACCGAGAAGTGAAGCCGACTAATCAAGTCGGGACTCTCTACATCACCACGAATAAGCTAACACATAAATACTGCTCCAAGCATAGTTCTACGGTTAGCTAGGGATGGTAAATTAATTAAAAGTAGTCTACTGGAATATGGAGGTAATATATGGTTTGCATTCCAATTTAGGCGCCGCAAGGCAAAAAGTAAGAAGTTTTTTTGGACCGATTCAATGCGGTCTGAGTGGACTACGTATTGTGGACTCTAAACAGGTGATCCATACTCAAAAATCGGACTAACGAAATAAATAAGGTTTTAGTCAAGTAAGGATCATCAAATTCCTTAGACCACCTTTTTATAAAACCAAGCACACCCCTGGCCTTATTGACAGTAGTCGAAATATGGTCAGAAAATTTTAGCTTAGGTTTAGGGAAGATCACCAAGATTATCAACCCGCGTTATTCTGTCCAAAGCGCACCCACTTAGAGTGTAAGTCGTGCGTATTGGGTTGACACGACAAAAGGTCCATTTAAGGTCCAAATGGCGCGAACTAACATCGTCTGCGTACATACACGCGTTTTAGTACTAAGGGGAGATCGTTAATGAATAAGGTAAAAAGAAGCGGACCAAGGTGGCTCCCTTGTGGGACACCGGATGTGACTCGGAGAATACAAGGCAGAGAATTTTTAAAGAGGACTTTTTGCGTCCTGCCTAATAGATCAAGTTTCCTTACTAGAAGGTAATGATTAACAGAGTCAAATGCTTTACTAAAGTCAGTGTAGATGACCTCTGTTTGAAGATTATTTTTGAACCCCTGTATTGCGAAAGAAGTTAGCTCCAAGAGGTTAGTGGTTGTTGATCTGCTTTTCATAAAACCGTGCTGACACGGTGATATGATTGATCTACAAAGGTGCTGCAAATGAGGAGTGATAACATTTTCAAAAAGTTTTGGGATAGCCGACAATTTAGATATTCAATTGTAATTGCTTGCATCCAGCTTGCTACCTTTTTTGTGAAGAGGAATCACAAAGGACTCCTTCCATATATGAGGGAATTGTGAAGATTCCAAAGATAAGGTAAACAGTTTCAGTAGAGGCTTGCACAAGGCTTCCGCACAGAATCTGAGCACACAGCCAGGGATTCCATCGGGTCCTGGCGAATAGACCGGTTTAACACGCTGAAGATCGTTAAGCAGTGAGCTTTCGTTTATAGTGGGGCAAAATATTAGATTCGACTTAGATACCGCATAAGAGTATGGCTGTTCGGAATGCGGTAAAGTTTAATATGTTGTTTGGAAAAAATTGGCTAATAGATCGGCTATTGCCTGATCCGATGTAACCGTGTTATTTTCAAAAAATAGCGAGGAAGGGTAAGAACTTGTTTTTCGCTTTGTGCTAACGAAATTATAAAGCTGTTTCGGATCCTGTGCAACCTGGAACTTACAACGGTTTAAATGATTTTTGTAGCACTGAGCATTAAGCACGGTAAAGTTTAAACAAGCGCTTAAATATTTACAAAGGATGGACTGAGAACCGGTATTTTTAAATTTCATATAGAGTCTGGACTTTACATTTCTTAGGTGTGTCAACTCTTTATTAAACCAAGAAGGTTTAGAGATTGACGGATAGTACATCGGAACACAATAGTCAAAAAATGCTACGAGATATATACCTTTCAAAGATTTTATTAGCATATCAATAATATAAGTCTTCGTGGCCAGATAGACTTGGCTGGTGATTCTGAACATGAGGGGATATCCTTTCTATGGTTGGAATAGTTACCCTTTTCTATTTCGAGTAAATATATTGGGTTTTAAGAAGCTAGAGGGCAACACACACTTGATCCATTCAAACACACTTATCTTTGATATATGAAATAAATTTTGGAAACGGGCGAGGTCGTGGACAATATTTATAAAATGTTAATGCCAAAAGAGCGGGCGCAAGTTGACAACCTTTTTGACTGAACTGCAGTGAAAAACTGAAAAACTAGACAGACCTCAGACGAAATTCAGACTGAAAGGCAGCAGTGAAAATGCAAGACACCGCAAATAAGGCGAAACACTTAAAGAATGGGATAAATAAATGAGATACGAGAATAGGGCGACCGCCGACTGCTAATAAAGTCTTCGCAAGTCAACTGGAGGAACTCTGTGCAAATTCATCGCTTTGAAGACAGCATTAATTTGCACATTTTCCATACGATTTTTGAGAATAGTCTTATTTGCAAAATGATTTCGGTTAAAGATAGACCAGTAGAGGCAGTGCTCCAAAATAATAAATCTGTTGGTTTGGCTCATCACATTGTTTCAAGTGTAGAGGCCTGGTGGGTGCCAGATGACGTGCAATCCCACAGCCATTGTTGCGCATCATGGCGCACTATCTGCACGTCGAGACGATTCGAACAGAAGAAGTGCTCCACATTGCCCAACGGCTGACTTTGCATATTTGTCGAGAAAATGTAAGCAATGAAACGGAATCCCACACGATGGGACATGACGGGGTGGCAATAGTTATATGTTGGCTCTAGCGTTATCCAAGCAGCGCGCGACAGGTGACAAGATATCACACGGTGCCCGGCTCAGAGAGAATTTAAAAACAATGTAGTTTGTTGAAGCATGCAAGCCTTGAGTGGAATCCAAACAGTGGCCACAAATGAGTACACTGATTTCTGAATACACAATAAATACAAGAGTGTGGGCCCTAGGAACCTCACTGATATTATATTGATTGAATAAATCTGCAAGTTTGGTAAGACCAAGGGACTTCGTAAAGTGTATTTCAATACCTGCTGGCGCGAGTTCAGTTTACAATCCAGTTGTTGTTTATATTATCCGGAGCTTTATAGAAGTGGAATTTGAAAATAAAAGGAAACAAATATTGAGGAAGAGCCAACTATAAACTGATCTAAAAATAGGCAAATGTGGAAAAGGGTGAAAACCATCTGTAGATCCTCTCTAATGAGCATCTTCGGTGGCAAAAGGGGAAATGGAGTTGAATGACATTTAGTCGAACTCAAATCCTTAGATGGGCGTTTTTTGCACCGTAAACTACATTAGGCACTGCCATTTTGCAGCCGTTAGCCGCCAACAGATTTATTGGCATAATAGCGATCCACACTGGCATTTTTGATTGGAAAGTGCACCATCTGGAGAGTGGAAATTTCAAGAGGCAAATATATAGGAGGAAGAATAAGTAACTTTTGATTTTCCCTTGGCATACCTAATAGATCAAGTTTCCTTACTAGAACAGAGTCAAATGCTTTACTAAAGTCAGTGTAGATGACATCTGTTTGAAGATTATTTTTGAAACCCTGTATTACGAAAGAAGTTAGCTCCAAGAGGTTAGTGGTTGTTGATCTGTGTTTCATAAAACCGTGCTGACACGGTAATATGATTGATCTACAAAGGTGCTGCAAATGAGGAGTGATAACATTTTCAAAAAGTTTTGGGATAGCCGACAATTAAGAGATTCCTCTGTAATTGCTTGCATTCAGTTTGCTACCTTTTTTATGAATCACAAAAGACTCCTTCCATATATGAGGGAATTGTGAAGATTCCAGAGATAAGGTAAACAGTATCAGTAGAGGCTTGCACAAGGCTTCCGCACAGAATCTGAGCACACTTCCAGGGATTCCATCGGGACCTGGCGAATAGACCGGTTTAACACGCTGAAGACCGTTATGCAGTGAGCTTTCGTTTATAGGGGGGCAGAATATTAGATTCGACTTAGGTACGGCATAAGAGTATGGCTGTTCGGAATGAGGTAAAGTAGAATATGTTGTTTGAAAAAACTTTGCGAATAGATCGGCTATTGCCTGATCCGATGTTACCGTAGTGTTTTCAAAAAAGAGCGAGGATGAGTAGGAACTTGTTTTTTGCTTAGTGTTAACGAAATTATAATACTCTTTTGGATCCTGTGCGAACTGGAGCTTACAACGGTTTAAATAATTTCTGTAGCACTGAGCATTAAGCACGAAAAGTTTAACCGAGCGCCTACATATTTAGAAGGGACAGAATGAAAACCGGTGTTTTTAAATTTTGTATAAAGTCTGGACTTGACATTTCTTAGGTTTGTCAACTCTTTATTAAACCAAGGAGGTTTAGAGATTGACGGTACATCGGAACACAAGAGTCAAAAAAATGATTTGATTGTGGTATAAAACATATTAATGGCATCCGTCATTATGTTGCAGGAGTAAAGCAATTAAAACCAATTACAGCCATCAATAAAATTGTTTAGCCTCCGAAAATTTGCCTTGCTAAAACAGTGAATTCGCTTTGCTGATTTCTCTGAATTTACTTTTAATACCGTATCTATGTCGATTGCCACCTCGAAAGTAGGATGATATGGATCTTCCGGTTGAGAAAGAGGTGCTACCCTGGACAGAAACACACTTTCAGGACTGGGAGAAGGGAGAAGGATATTCGATTGTTTTTCTGGGGACCACATTGTGCCAGGTATATTAAAATCACCTAGAACTACCAATTGGTCCCTGTCAGAAAGTTTATTCAAGATGGACTGGATAGCGGACAGATGATTCTTATATTCTGGGAATTCTTTACACATAAGAATTCCGAGTTACGGGAATCGTCCAAAAGTAACTCCTTCGACGCGAGGGTAGATCTAAGCACAATTAAGACTCCACCCCCCCGTCTGGAGGGACGGTCAAACCTATATATAGTGTACATAACTGGGAAGACTTCGGAGTTAAGTATCTCCGGCTTTAACCAAGTCTCTGTGAACACTATTATATGGGATGCAAAGGAAAGGCTATCACAATACAATTTCGTTAGTGTGCTACGCCAGCCTCTAGCATTTTGATAGGAAATAGTAAGATTCGTTGCTAGTTTTTTTAAGAAGAGGAAGAAGATGAAGAGGCGGATGGTGCAGTGGTCTGGCCACGTGAGGATCTAGTATATCTGAGATAAGAGAAGCGACAGGCACAAAAGAGAAGGACCAGTCGGTTCAATCCGAAGACAATAATCCCACCACGCTATGGATTCCGGTAACGCCACAGGGCCAATAGGTCCTACCGTTAATTCATCAACAAACACAAACCTGAACCTAGCTTCATAGACAGAGTAGATCAGCTCCCTTTGTTAGCCTTATCAGTAGACCAAACAACAGGTGGACAGTACTTACTTGGAACTATCCGTGACAAAATTAAAGGCAGGGCAGACGAAGCACTGAATGTCTGCGATGTAATCCTTAGGATGACATCAAAACAAACCTCAAGCGACTATACTCTAGCAAGAAAACAGAAGAAACGCTTGTTAGAGAGCTACACAATCTTCCGGACGGACTCAGTATGGGAAAATTGTATTACTTAGCCGCTAAAATAAAAAGCGATTTAATGTCACTTGCCAAAAAAACAGACCCTAGTCGACACTCTCTCGCGGCCAAACGTGACCAATAAGATAGATTCTACCTAAATACATTCTTAGCTGGATTAAAGGGGGTCAGCCATTAAGAATCAAAGGCCAGAGACAATCGAGAAAGCATACGAGTACGGACAGATTGAATTTAATTTCTCTAGAAGCCTGAACAAACACCAAGAAAACCGACGACACGACAGCCCATTTCACAGGAATCACCCATACGAAAAGGACAACCAACCAATAGCTACTACATCAGTCGCTACATACCACGACAACAGAACTATAATAATGGCAACAACGCTCGTCATGTACCACGATATGATAATGGTGTCAAACCCTCCCAAATTCCTAATAGACACTGGATCTACTTTTTCATAAATCCAGCACTTATTAATGAAGAGCACATCAAAAAATTAACCTCGGATATCAATACCCACACTGTTCTTAATACATTCAAAATTCGGAAATATACCGATAAAATAAATTTCAAACAATTAAAAAAAAATACCCAATTTTAAGTTCTTATTATTTAATTTCCACTCCCACTTCAATGGCTTCCTAGGCATGGGTATCCTATCTAGCCTAAATGCAAAAATAAACCTTTCCGAATCCATACTAGAAAAACCAGAAACCTCCATCCCAATCCTCACAAGGGTAAACCCTTCAGACACATTACATAACCTGCCACAAAATACCAAAATGCTACTTCCGCTCACAGTAAACTTCATGCAGGGAGATTTTATATATGAAACCACCAGTTTGGATAATCAAGCATCCATAACAGGCGGTTTATACACCGCAAACGCAGAATCCGCTTATTTCGCAGTTTGCAATAACTCAGACCAGATCCAAACACTTTACCTCGAGGAACCGTTACAGGCAGAAGAGTTCTCGTCGCAAACCCACCAATACTTAAACAGCATGTCCGCGGCAACAGATACAGAACGACCGGACGACCAACAATTAAACATTCTGACGGAACACCTCAACAGCGAGGAAATACAATACATACTTAAACTGTGCAAGTCATTCAAAAGACTTTTCCACAACGAAAACAACCAACTAACGTTCTCTAACGCCGTCAAACACTATACCAACAACAGAAAATATACCGATTCACACAAAATCTTACCGTTACACACATTTGTACATAAAGACGAATTTCGAAAACATATTTCAAAAATGAGAAAAAAGTGGCGCTTTCTAATCGATTTTCGGAAGTTAAATGAGAAAACTGTCTCTGATAGATACCCTATTCCGAACATTGCAGATATACTAGACAGCATAGGACAAACCATGTATGTCACTACATTAGACTTAGCAAGTGGCTTTCACCAAATTCAAATGAACCTACGCGACGCGAGCAAGACGGCACTCACAGTCGAAAATGGGAATTACGAGTTCACGAGAATGCCCTTCGCTCTCAAGAACGCCCCTGCCACGTTACATAGCGTTATGGACAATGTTTTAGGTGACGTCTATCTCGACGATATAATAGTATTCTCACCCTCACTCCAAGAACATATAGCAGATATTAAATCTGTTTTCACAAAACTCCAAAAAGCAAATCTTAAAATCCAACCAAGCAAGTGTACCTTTTTTTTTTTACACATCCCGCCCAACCGACCGACCGAGGGGCGCTGCCGGGTATCGTACGGCTCGATTCGCGAGAAGATATAGACGCGATATAAAAAAGAGAACAAGAACGAGGAAATGAATATAATGTAAAATAACTATGTTAAATATTAGTGTTAGTAGGATTTAATTATGTAATAGAAAAGATAAAATCGATTGCTTTAATAGCGGCAGAGAGTCAAGATTACAGATAATAGGATAAAGTCTATTATAGTCAGAACATAAAACTCTGTAAGGGTCATGCAACTCATAATAAGATCTACAATGATTTAAGATAAGGGGTATATAGTTTCGAGTGAATCTACTTGGAACCGAGAAGTTAAGGCGACTAATCAAGTCGGGACTCTCAACATCCCCGCGAATAAGCTTACAAATAAAGACTGTTCCAAGCATAGTTCTACGGTTAGCTAGGGACGGTAAATTAATTAAAAGTAGTCTACTGGAATAAGGAGGTAATATACGGTTTGCATCACAATTTAGGCGCCGCAAGGCAAAAAGTAAGAAGTTTTTTTGCACCGATTCAATGCGGTCCGAGTGGACTGCGTATTATGGACTCCAAACAGGTGATCCGTACTCGAGAATCGGACGGACTAACAAAATAAATAAGGTTTTAGTCAAGTAAGGATCATCAAATTCCTTAGACCACCTTTTCATAAAAACAAGCACACCCCTGGCCTTATTGACAATAGACGAATTATGGTCAGAAAATTTTAGTTCAAGTAGTTCCAAGATCATCAACTCGTGTTATTCTGTCCAAAGAGCACCCACTTAGAGTGTTAGTCGTGCGTATTGGGTTGGCACGACAAAAGGTCATAACTTTACACTTGGAGCCATTTAAGTCTAATATGTTATCACCGCACCATAGTTGAAAGCTGTCTAGATCGGATTGTAAGTCCAAATGGCAAGAAGTGTCCTTGTACTGGAGGCATAATTTAACATCGTCTGCGTACATAAGTACAGGCGAATGTTTTATTATTAAGGGGAGGTCGTTAATGAATAAGGTAAAAAGAAGCGGACCAAGATGGCTCCCTTGTGGGACATCGGATGTGACTCGGAGAATAGAAGATAACGAATTTTTAAAGAGGACTTGTTGTGTCCTGCCCTTCAGATAGCTTGAAATCCAATTTAGAAGATCAACAGGGAAACCTATAAGATCAAGTTTTCTTATTAGAAGGTAATGATGAACAGAGTCAAAAGCTTTACTAAAGTCAGTGTAGATGACATCTGTTTGAAGATTATTTTTGAAACGCTGTATTACGATAGAAGTTAGCTCCAAGAGGTTAGTTGTTGTAGATCTGCGTTTCATAAAACCGTGTTGACACGGTGATATGATTGATCTACAAAGGTGCTGCAATTGAGGAGTGATAACATTTTCGAAAAGTTTTGGGATAACCGACTTTAATTTACCGAATTTAGAGATTCCTCTGTAATTGCTTGCATCCAGTTTGCAACCTTTTTTGTGAAGAGGAATCACAAAGGACTCCTTCCATATATGATGAAATTGAGAAGATTCCAAAGATAAGGTAAACAGTTTCAGTAGAGGCTTGCACAAGGCTTCCGCACAGAATCTGAGCGCACAGCAAGGGATTCCATCGGGACATGGTTTCACCGGTTTTACACGCTGAAGATCGTTAAGCAGTGAGCTTTCGTTTATAGTGGGGCAAAATATTAGATTCGACTTAGATACCGCATAAGAGTATGGCTGTTCGGAATGCGGTAAAGTTGAATATGTTGTTTGAAAAAACTTGGCGAATAGATCGGCTATTGCCTGATCCGATGTAACCGTGGTATTTTCAAAAAATAGCGAGGAAGGGTAAGAACTTGTTTTTCGCTTTGTGCTAACGATATTATAAAGCTGTTTCGGATCCTGTGCAACCTGGAACTTACAACGATTTAAATAATTTTTGTAGCACTGAGCATTAAGCACGGTAAAGTTTAAACAAGCGCTTAAATATTTACAAAGGATGGACTGAGAACCGGTATTTTTAAATTTCATATAGAGTCTGGACTTTACATTTCTTAGGTGTTTCAACTCTTTATTAAACCAAGGAGATTTAGAGATTGACGGATAGTACATCGGAACACAAAAGCAAAAAAATGGTTTAATTGCGGTATAAAACATATTAATCGCATCCGCCATTATGTTGCAGGAGTAAAGATCGGACCAATTAAAGCCAGCTATAAAATTGTTTAGCCTCCGAAAATTTGCCTTGCGAAAACAGGGAATTCGCTTTGTTGACTTCTCTGAATTTACTTTTAATACCGTACCTATGTCGATTGCCACCTTGAAAGTAGGATGATATGGATCTTCAGGTTGAGTAAGAGGTACTACCCTGGACAGAAACACACTTTCAGGACTTGTTACAAAACATAGATCCAAAAGTCGACCAAGAGAATTTGAAATATAATTAACTTGCGATAGCGATAAGTCGAGCAAGCCGTCAATAAAGTCATGTTGTGCTAAAGGGAGAAGGATATTCGATTGTGTTTCTGGGGACCACATTGTGCTAGGTATATTAAAATCACCTAGAACTACCAATTGGTCCATGTCAGAAAGTTTATTGAAGATGGACTGGATAGCGGACAGATGATTCTGATATTCTGGGAATTCAGAAGATGGCGGAATATAGGAGCGCGTAATATAAACTGATCTGTCGGAAAAAGACAGCTTTACACATAAGAATTCCGAGTTACGGGAATCCTCCAAAAGTAACTCCTCCGACGCGAGGGTAGATCTAACCGCAATTAAGACTCCACCTCCCCGTCTGGAGGGACGGTCAAACCTATATATAGTGTACATACCTGGGAAGATTTCGGAGTTAAGTATCTCCGGCTTTAACCAAGTCTCTGTGAGCACTATAATATGGGATGCAAATGAAAGACTATCACAATACAATTTGATTAATTTGCTACGCAAGCCTCTACCATTTTGATAGGAGATAGTAAGATTTGTTGTTAGTTTTTTGAAGAGGAAGAAGATGAAGAAGCGGATGGTGCAGTGGTCTGGCCACGTGAGGGAAGTTTAATTCCCAGGGCACCTTTTTCTTATTTTTAATCTAAGCTTCAAACTCTTTTACCACCATACAATCCGGCCAAAAATCACCCAAACATATGGTCAAAAAAAGCGCGCGTTTGGGACAGTTATCTTGAAAGATGATATGTCCCTAGCGTAAGATAAGTTAAATTTTTCCACTTTTATATTATCGGCTTTTGTTTTGTCTTGTATATAAGACAATACATCCGACGATGTTTGATCAGTGGAAAGCCGAGAAACGAAAATTTTTTTCTTTAGTGGAACTACCGCGAGGGGTTTTGGCCCTGCAGATTGTATTTTTAAGCGCCAACTTGTGCCGGTAGTCCGGACTCAATGTTCCCTTGTGGTGGTAAACTAATCGAGACAGGTGGAATCATTGGTTGGTTGGCTGCCTTAGGCAGCCTACCACCAGCGGCTTTTTTGCGCTTTGGAGATTCATCTTATAGCTTAAGGCCATTAAACTGTGAATTTAGCGTGGAAAGAAGATCATCGGCTCGACGAAAACTATCTCTAGCTACGCCAAAACTTTTCATCAGTTCTTTCAAGCCACCTTTAGTTTGGCGCATAAACGATTTCATCTCGTTCGCAACCACAAGGCAAGCATCACAACATTAATTTAGATTTTTACCCTTTGCTAGGTCAACCAGCGCACTTAGTATGCACCATTCTATCACATAGCCATCAAGTCATTTTTGGCTGCTTAGATTTTATAACCTGGCAATAATTTTTATAAAAGCAGACAACATTTACGGTTTCCATATTTAACTGAAATCAGACCACTGTGCGTGCACGAAAACACAAGACCAAAACTTTCAAGCGAGCTGTTAAAAGAACCGCACGAGAGCAGTCTGCACGCTGAGAAATTTAGATTTTGTGTGGGAGAGCGAAAGAGAGAGAGATTGAGAGCGAAAAGTGCAGTTTATGTGCATGCAAAAAACAACACCAAACACCACTGCAAACAACGCACAAAAAGGGAGAGTAAACCAAACACAAAGACGAAAAATGCAAAATACTTTGTATATTTGTTTAAACTACTGCACAAATCACAAAAGAATCACTCGCGAAGCGAACGGATCTTTAATAATTATGTTAAAATATATGATAATTAAAGAAGATTTTTAAAAACCACGGCTGGTTTGACAAACACAAAATAAAAACCGGGGCTCAAGAAAAAACTCGACCGTTCGCTTTGAAAGCTAATAGACGTTTAAGGAAGGAAATCGACTTCCTGGGACATATCTTAACCCAGGAGTCAAACCAAACCCACTTTAAGAATCAAACCATCAAGGACCTTCCTTGCCCAAAGACAACCAGGGAAATTATCATTTTTAGGACTATTAGGGTATTACAGGAAATTCATAAAGGACCGCGCGAAAATAACTAAACCCATAACGAGACAGTTAATAGGGAAGAATATATATAATAATAGACAGTGAATTTAAACAAGCATTCGAAACGTCGAAAGATATTCTTTGAAATGATCCCATACTCATATACCCAGATTTCAATAAACCGTTCACGCTGACCACAGACGAAAGTAATTATGCGATAGGCTCTGTGCTGTCACATGGCCCAGACACTAATTACAGACCCATATCTTTCGATAGCAGGACACTATCGGAAACGGAAATCCGCTATTCTACGATAGAGAAAGAAATGCTACCTATCATTGGGTCTATAGTTCACTTCAGACCATACCTCTTCGGGCTTAGATTCAACGTAGTCAAAGACCATAAGCCATTAATCTGGCTAGAAAATCTAAAAGGTCGGAATCCAAAACTACTTCGATGGAAAACTATCCTGGCCGCTTACGACTACGAAGTCGTATACAAAAAAGGGTCGCAAAACGTAGTTGCTGACGCACTTAGCAGAATTGAGCCGAACTTGAACATAAACGAAGACCCACAAATTATACCAATCGCTTCGCAACCAGTAAATCACTTCAATTGCCAATTATATTCTGTACCGGATCAACAATTTTAAGACAGGTAAAAACATTATTTATCCATAAAGTAAGACACATAATCACAGAACCCGTACATACTTTAAACTGCGTTACAAATACCATTCAAACAATCCTGAAACCTAATGAAACATTCGCAATATTTGCATCAGACGATATTTTAAAAATAATAGAAGAGTCCTATAATAACTATTTCTTTGAAAATGATTTATACAAAATTGTCCGCTGCTATATATAGCTAACCGAAATTCCGAATCCTCATGATCAGGAAAATGAAATCGTGCGTACCACTTTAATACCAATCACCAAGCTAGCGCAAACCTACCCCCTTAAGAGGAATTCAATAAAAGTCGCCGATGCCCTATTACAATTCATCCAGTCACTATGGGGCACCAAAGAAAATAATTTTCGACCAGGGCGCGGAATTTTCGGGCAGTCTATTCGAAGACCTCTTAACTCAATTCCAAATAACAGCTCATACAACTTAATTTCAACAATCAACGCGCAACGCTTCTGTCGAGAGACTGCACTCCACCTTAACCGAACTATATAGGACTATATGAACAAAAAAGAGGAAGCACGTCTAGAACTCGATCATGTCCAAATACTCGCAGAAGCAGGAGCAACATATCCTATACTTCCTGTACTCCTTTCGAGCTCTTCCATGGAAGAACTCACATTTGTTCTCACAGTTGTTTTTTTGAAAGCTTTCCTCCCTCGGCCACAGGATTGTAACTAGCGCGGAACCCCATATCCGAAGAATCCTTGGTACGGTTACTTATCAGACATGCCAAAACGTCACTTAGATTCGAATTAATGCATTTAGGGATCTATACTTTTTCTCGACTTCGGGAAGAATTGCGCACGCATGAACAGTTTTGTAAGCAAGTCAAAGTTCAACCAATGAAAAGCGATTTTGTCCCTAGGCTATTTATATCCCAATTGTATGAAGAAAGCGAGGAACAAGAGGTTCCAAGAGGTCTACGTTGCGAGCCAGAATGTTTTGCAAAAGAGTTCGCAGCAGTCGTAAGCGATTAATATCGGCTTTATTTCTCAACAGGGACTGCCGACTTTATACGGATATCGTATAAAAACATATCAGTCATATGTCGCGTAATTAGATTCAGGAGCTTCACTAAATTCCATAGGAGGCAAAGACGTTGAGTAATCACCCTCAAATACGTAAGTGTTCGGGACACATAAGAACCGGGAATAACTCAGAATGTTCGGTAAAAGGGAGATTAATCGTAGATATTACATATCGCAATCACAAAAATTCCGTAGAGTTCTTTATCATTCCTGATCTAAAACAGAATGTGTATTTAGGTATTGATTTTTGGAAGAAGTTCGGCTTACTCAGCAAAATTACTGACAGTGTCCGTTCATTTTCAGAGTTGGACGTAGAACGCGAAGAGTCTGACATTACGGCCAAGAACCATGAACTATCTACCGATCAACAGGATAGGCTCAGCCAAGTCATAAGCAAACTTCCATCATACGAGAAAGAAGGTTTAGGACGTACGCATATAATGGAGCACAGCATAGATATAGGCCGTTCCCGACCATTTAAGCAGAGGCACAGGCCGGTGTCACCAGCAAAAGATAAGGCGATGTTTTCGGAAATCGAGAATATGCTCGCGATGGACGTTATCGAAGGGTCGAAAAGCCTATGGAGTAGTAATTGCGTTTTGGTTCAGGAGGGAGAAAAGACTCGGTTATATGTAGACTTGCGCAAACTGAATAATCTTACCCTAAAGGACGCTTACCCATTGCCTCACGTGGATGGCATTCTTAGCAGACTGCCACCTGCGCGATTCATTACCGGCTCAGACATGAAGCATGCCTTCTGGCAGATACCTCTCGAGGAGAAATCTCGACAATGCACAGCTTTCACCATACCGAATCGACCCTAATACCAGTATAAAGTAATGCCGTTTGGGCTATGCAACGCAGCTCAAACGCTCTGCAGATTAATGGACCAAGTCATACCGCCGAAATTAAGAACAAGAGTATTTATCTATCTAGACGATCTACTATGATAATCCTCTCGGATGATTTCGAATCACATATGAAACTGATCGTGGAAGTTGCAGAAGATTTTCGTAAGGCTAATTTGACAACTAATATATCGAAGTCCAAGTTTTTTATGAAAGAGATAAGATATTTAGGTTTCATTATCGGGGAAGGGCAGCTGAAAGCTGATCCAGACAAGATCTCAGCAATTAAGAACTTTCCATTTTGTTGACAATTATGCCTCTATCGCACGAGCGTTAAAAGCTTTGTTAAAGAAAAACCGTTCGTTTGAATGGAAGGAAAAAGCGGATCGAGCATTTATCCAGTTAAAGGATAGCTTAACGTCTTCACCTGTTTTGCGCACGCCTGACTTCTCGAAACCGTTTATTCTACTTTGTGATGCCAGTCTGCACGGTATAGGGTGCGTGTTGGCGCAAACAGATGAAGAAGGTACCGAGCTTCCCATAGCATATATGTCCGAAAAACTCTCGATAGCGCAGCGTAACTATTCGGTAACCGAATTGGAGTGCCGTGATCAGAGGAATAAACAAGTTCAGAGCCTACGTTGAAGGGCAAGAGTTTGCAGTAGTAACAGACCACGCTTCGTTGCAGTGGCTGATGAAACAGAAAGATTTGTCAGGGAGATTAGCTAGATGGTCCATCCTATTATAAGGGTTTTCTTTCGAAATGAAACACCGAAAAGGGACACAAAATGTAGTGGCGGACACACTTTCAAGGCGAGACGTACTTTTTTTGGCCGGGTATGATTACTCAAATCCGTTCGTACATATCTAGATGTAAAACTTGTAAATCCACTAAAGGTACTAAAGTACTTCCTTGGCCACAATGGGTAGACCAATGACGGCGGATAGACCATTTCAAAAACTGTACATGGACTTATTAGGACCATATCCTAGGTCTAAGGAGGGGAACATCGGGTTATTAATCATAGTCGTCATAACAAAGTTTCATATTCTACAGCCATTAAAGAAATGTACGTCTGACAAAATCATAGACATCCTAGTGAAGCACGTATTTTATACCTTCGGCGTGCCCGAGGTGATCTTAACAGGCAATGGTACACTGTTTAAGTCGGCTCAGTTTAGGGCTTTTCTGACTCGTTTCGGCGTTACACATGTCTGCACGGCGATCTACTCTCCTTAGGCTAACGCTAGCTGGATCACACGACTTGGGATAAACATTTAAGCGAGATAAACGGATCCTTTAGGGCTAACTTTAACCGTAGTTCAGGTTTCTCACCTTATTACCGTTGATTTTAAACGAAAGAGATTATGAACTACTTCGTAAGTTCGACACACTGACAGACGATGTAGCCTTAAAATATCCGGATATATTACAGTTAGCTCGACTAGACGCTAAAACTAAGATTGCCACGACGCACGAGACTAACGCTCAGCGTAAAGTCGAATCGCAAACCTGAATGTAGATGACGCGGTATTTGCCCGAAACTTTGCTCAGAGCAATGCCGTCAAAAAATTTAGTAATAAACTTGCCCCCGTATTTGTTAAGTCGACGGTTATTAAAAAAGTAAGCCCAGCATACTATGAGTTAGCGAATGAGAAAAATAAGACATAGGCATATATCATCTTAAGGATATACAGATCGGAAAAAGATAGGCGAATTTCAGTTAACCGCTTCTCAAGATACGACTCTCGAGCAGTTAACTGTGGTTATAGGGTACAATTCATATTTGAAACCGTAGAGGGTAACATCCAGCTCATATCTTATGCATGAGCGAAAATTTTACCGATAGAGCGGCTGAGTTCCAGAATATTCAAGGTCAGTTGCTCTTCGTCTCCCATCTACCCTCTCTTTCACACAAGATTTTCAGTCGCGACCAAAAAGTCGAACGAAAGTCAATTTAAGCCGCGAGGAAACGAAGATAGCACGCCATATTCCTCTTACTTTTTGTTCTTGCACTTCCCACGTAAATTCCTGGAAGCGAAGTTGGCCACGCAGACAGATTTACAAACGGCGCTGGCTGACTTGATTTTCGCGCGGAAATTAATAAGTATTACAACGCGTAACTCAACAAATAAAAAGCTATAAGTGCAGCCAGTGATATAACCTTGGAAATTGTCGATGCGTATGAGGCAACCACGTGCTTCTTGTGACGGGCTACCACGCCCCTGATGACGGCTGTAACTACGCCCACTAACGCTCACAATCACGACAGATTACATTAGCGCCAAGTTGATCTAAAGGAGTCGTCCGGAACGAAATCTATCCGAGGCCTGGGCTGCGTTGCGCCTGGCCAAACGGATCCAACGGCGTGTGGAAAGAAATTGTTCTGCCAAGAGAATCGATCTAGTGAACCTGCAACAACCCTTTTCGCACGCGGTTGAGATGCCGTAAACCTAACTACATGAAGCCCAAACCATGCACCTGCCTCGCATATTATAGAAAATGCGAATTGAAGAGCTGTGAGGAGTACGAGAGACGGCATTGCCAACCGCGAAAGATGTTAAGTCGACGAGCGGATCCACTGGAATTTTGAGCTGATATGATAATTGCAGATCAGTAATTGTAGTTTTAATTTAAATTTTCTTCTTTTTTATTGTTAAATATTTTATATTTACGAATTCAGACCGAGTGTTTAATAAAAAAAGAACACAGTTAGTTTTTTTAAACGATTTTATTATTTCCTATAAAGGAAGAACTAGAGCCTTTGGATAATCACTAGCCTGGATAATGGACTTCGAAGTTGAAGTGGGCTTAGCGATACTCTATTTATACAGTTTTGGTTTAGGATAGTCTTTGGAAGGTTCCATGATAATATTTTTTCTCAAAATCAGAATGTGTTTTACTGTATCTACATTGTGTTGGGACCTGGCTTAGTATACCAGTTATACATTTAATTACAACCAAGCTTTGAGAACTTGCCGTGTAAGTTTGATTAATGTGTGAAAAATATTTGTCATGTATTGTTTCGGTTAGTATGTTAAAGTAACGGAAAAAATTTTCGTCTGGGTAGGGTATTATTTTAAAAACTGGTGTTTTGGTTATTTCTCTTGAAATGTGGGATATTATCAGAATTTCGTTTGTATCAGATTTAAACAAAGCTGAAGTTTTAATATTAATAAGTTTTTCAGAATTGACGTGACTTTTAAAAGTTTTGGATTAAAGATACCTAAGCGTTTCAGTTGCAAACCAAGCTCTGTGTCTTCAA
Source organism: Drosophila mauritiana (assembly GCF_004382145.1). Lineage (NCBI taxonomy): Eukaryota > Metazoa > Arthropoda > Insecta > Diptera > Drosophilidae > Drosophila > Drosophila mauritiana. Next base: position 48,085 of record NW_022881538.1, read on the forward strand.
TGTATTCAGTGAATTGTTGTAAGTTGAAAATTATTAAATTAATCATTTGTTCTCTTTCAAAGTTATTGTTTAAATGATTAGTCAATTCGATTCCTTGGTTAATGACTTCTATTATGTGGTTAAGTTCGCTTATTTGTACATTATTTTTACAGATGTCGGCTATTTGTTGATTTGTTTGTTCTTTATCTTATTGATCAAAGTACCGAATAATTATTTTTAAATTGTTCCCATGGAGTTAACAAGACCGCGTTTACTACGTTTTACAATTCGTATACCGTTAAGTTTTTCCACTAGATACTGTATTTGAGGTGAGTTATTAAAATGTTGAATTTGTTTAATAAGTTCTTCATAAGTATTTTCTGTCTTAGTTAAGTTAATAGATAAGTAACGATATTCGAGGTTTAGCGGTAAATCTATTGATCCGGCTTGAAAGATTAGTTAGCCGTATTTGGCCTGGATAGGGGTTACTTCTAGGTATTGTGTGTAAATTGTCGATAGGAGGCATAACATGAGTTTCATGCTCGGGAGTAGGCCTGGAATTATCGTTGTTAGCTCCAGGCAGCGAATCCGGGGTCACCAGGGGGACAAAGTGTGGTTAGCTTGAAAAAAAACGTAACTTAGTTTAAAGTTCAGGGGCAGGATCGAGCCCAACAGAGAATCGTACAAAGGTGGATAGATGGATGGCTGGATCGGATGGAGGTTTTCAGAGATACTTAACGAAAACATAACTAATGTTGAATTATGCATATAGAAAACATAAGCTACTCACAATCAAAACGCATCAAATACAGTAAATAAACCCATCAATGGCGTTTAGCACTAGGCAAAACCTAAATCATCAGATCATAAGAGATCTTATACCGAATATCAGTCTTATAAGCGGTTTTGAGTATGACACTAGGAATTAAAGTTCTTCGACATGTAATTTTTAAAAGACTTGAGTAATACTTCGATCACACTTCCCATACTAAAAGACCGTTTCTATTGACTAGACTATTGGGGAAAATCCCTTAGTCACTCAACAATTGACCAAGCTAGCAAGTTACCCACGAAAGTCCAACATAAGGCAAACAACAAAACAAAAACAAATGGCACCTTCTCAGCTTAAATGCAAACTCTGTATTATACTTTGGTAATGCCCTTCCACTACTGGTTGATTTATCCCACTAAGAATAATGATTATGTATGAATATGTATGTTGATATGTAGGAAACTCTATTATCCCCGATTACCCGATTATTATTGTTATATCAGTGTCAGTGTGAGGTACACCGTTTTTATATCAAATCTTTTATTATTAATTAACTTAATTTTTAAATCTGTACAAAATGTATTATACTTCAATTATAAATATAATTTAAAAATAAACAAAATGGAAACGTAAAAACAAAAAAAAATATTTACTTTTATTAATTTTCTTTTTCTTTTTAAACTTATACTTATAATGTATTATCTTTCTACCTCTATTTGTTTCTTCGAAATGTATATCATATTTAGGTTTCATTATCGGGGAAGGGCAGCTGAAAGCTGATCCAGACAAGATCTCAGCAATTAAGAGCTTTCCAATCCCTATTACTGCCGAGCAACTCCGGAGATTTTGAGGTCTCGCCGGATGGTATAGGCGATTTGTTGAGAATTATGCCTCTATCGCCCGAGCGTTTAGAGATTTGTGAAAGAAAAACCGTTCGTTTGAATGGAACGAAAAAGCGGATCGAGCATTTATCCATTTAAAGGATAGCTTAACGTCTTCACCTGTTTTGCGCACGCCTGACTTCTCGAAACCGTTTATTCTACTTTGTGATGCCAGTCTGCACGGTATAGGGTGCGTGTTGGCGCAAACAGATGAAGAAGGTACCGAGCTTCCCATAGCATATATGTCCGAAAAACTCTCGATAGCGCAGCGTAACTATTCGGTAACCGAATTGGAGTGCCGTGATCAGAGGAATAAACAAGTTCAGAGCCTACGTTGAAGGGCAAGAGTTTGCAGTAGTAACAGACCACGCTTCGTTGCAGTGGCTGATGAAACAGAAAGATTTGTCAGGGAGATTAGCTAGATGGTCCATCCTATTATAAGGGTTTTCTTTCGAAATGAAACACCGAAAAGGGACACAAAATGTAGTGGCGGACACACTTTCACACACTTTTTTTGGCCGGGTATGATTACTCAAATCCGTTCGTACATATCTAGATGTAAAACTTGTAAATCCACTAAAGGTACTAAAGTACTTCCTTGGCCACAATGGGTAGACCAATGACGGCGGATAGACCATTTCAAAAACTGTACATGGACTTATTAGGACCATATCCTAGGTCTAAGGAGGGGAACATCGGGTTATTAATCATAGTCGTCATAACAAAGTTTCATATTCTACAGCCATTAAAGAAATGTACGTCTGACAAAATCATAGACATCCTAGTGAAGCACGTATTTTATACCTTCGGCGTGCCCGAGGTGATCTTAACAGGCAATGGTACACTGTTTAAGTCGGCTCAGTTTAGGGCTTTTCTGACTCGTTTCGGCGTTACACATGTCTGCACGGCGATCTACTCTCCTTAGGCTAACGCTAGCTGGATCACACGACTTGGGATAAACATTTAAGCGAGATAAACGGATCCTTTAGGGCTAACTTTAACCGTAGTTCAGGTTTCTCACCTTATTACCGTTGATTTTAAACGAAAGAGATTATGAACTACTTCGTAAGTTCGACACACTGACAGACGATGTAGCCTTAAAATATCCGGATATATTACAGTTAGCTCGACTAGACGCTAAAACTAAGATTGCCACGACGCACGAGACTAACGCTCAGCGTAAAGTCGAATCGCAAACCTGAATGTAGATGACGCGATATTTGCCCGAAACTTTGCTCAGAGCAATGCCGTCAAAAAATTTAGTAATAAACTTGCCCCCGTATTTGTTAAGTCGACGGTTATTAAAAAAGTAAGCCCGGCATACTATGAGTTAGCGAATGAGAAAAATAAGACATAGGCATATATCATCTTAAGGATATACAGATCGGAAAAAGATAGGCGAATTTCAGTTAACCGCTTCTCAAGATACGACTCTCAAGCAGTTAACTGTGGTTATAGGGTACAATTCATATTTGAAACCGTAGAGGGTAACATCCAGCTCATATCTTATGCATGAGCGAAAATTTTACCGATAGAGCGGCTGAGTTCCAGAATATTCAAGGTCAGTTGCTCTTCGTCTCCCATCTACCCTCTCTTTCACACAAGATTTTCAGTCGCGACCAAAAAGTCGAACGAAAGTCAATGTAAGCCGCGAGGAAACGAAGATAGCACGCCATATTCCTCTTACTTTTTTTTCTTGCACTTCCCACGTAAATTCCTGGAAGCGAAGTTGGCCACGCAGACAGATTTACAAACGGCGCTGGCTGACTTGATTTTCGCGCGGAAATTAATAAGTATTACAACGCGTAACTCAACAAATAAAAAGCTATAAGTGCAGCCAGTGATATAACCTTGGAAATTGTCGATGCGTATGAGGCAACCACGTGCTTCTTGTGACGGGCTACCACGCCCCTGATGACGGCTGTAACTACGCCCACTAACGCTCACAATCACGACAGATTACATTAGCGCCAAGTTGATCTAAAGGAGTCGTCTGGAACGAAATCTATCCGAGGCCTGGGCTGCGTTGCGCCTGGCCAAACGGATCCAACGGCGTGTGGAAATAAATCGTTCTGCCAAGAGAATCGATCTAGTGAACCTGCAAAAACCCTTTTCGCACGCGGTTGAGATGCCGTAAACCTAACTACATGAAGCCCAAACCATGCACCTGCCTCGCATATTATAGAAAATGCGAATTGGAGAGCTGTGAGGAGTACGAGAGACGGCATTGCCATCCGCGAAAGATGTTAAGTCGACGAGCGGATCCACTGGAATTTTGAGCTGATATGATAATTGCAGATCAGTAATTGTAGTTTTTAAATTTTCTTCTTTTTTATTGTTAAATATTTTATATTTACGAATTCAGACCGAGTGTTTAATAAAAAAAGAACACAGTTAGGTTTTTTTAAACGATTTTATTATTTCCTATAAAGGAAGAACTAGAGCCTTTGGATAATCACTAGCCTGGATAATGGACTTCGAAGTTGAAGTGGGCTTAGCGATACTCTATTTATACAGTTTTGGTTTAGGATAGTCTTTGGAAGGTTCCATGATAATATTTTTTCTCAAAATCAGAATGTGTTTTACTGTATCTACATTGTGTTGGGACCTGGCTTAGTATACCAGTTATACATTTAATTACAACCAAGCTTTGAGAACTTGCCGTGTAAGTTTGATTATTGTGTGAAAAATATTTGTCATGTATTGTTTCGGTTAGTATGTTAAAGTAACGGAAAAAATTTTCGTCTGGGTAGGGTATTATTTTAAAAACTGGTGTTTTGGTTATTTCTCTTGAAATGTGGGATATTATCAGAATTTCGTTTGTATCAGATTTAAACAAAGCTGAAGTTTTAATATTAATAAGTTTTTCAGAATTGACGTGACTTTTAAAAGTTTTGGATTAAAGATACCTAAGCGTTTCAGTTGCAAACCAAGCTCTGTGTCTTCAATGTATTCAGTGAATTGTTGTAAGTTGAAAATTATTAAATTAATCATTTGTTCTCTTTCAAAGTTATTGTTTAAATGATTAGTCAATTCGATTCCTTGGTTAATGACTTCTATTATGTGGTTAAGTTCGCTTATTTGTACATAATTTTTACAGATGTCGGCTATTTTTTGATTTGTTTGTTCTTTATCTTATTGATCAAAGTACCGAATAATTATTTTTAAATTGTTCCCATGGAATTAACAAGACCGCGTTTACTACGTTTTACAATTCGTATACCGTTAAGTTTTTCAACTAGATACTGTATTTGAGGTGAGTTATTAAAATGTTGAATTTGTTTAATAAGTTCTTCATAAGTATTTTCTGTCTTAGTTAAGTTAATAGATAAGTAACGATATTCGAGGTTTAGCGGTAAATCTATTGATCCGGCTTGAAAGATTAGTTAGCCGTATTTGGCCTGGATAGGGGTTACTTCTAGGTATTGTGTGTAAATTGTCGATAGGAGGCATAACATGAGTTTCATGCTCGGGAGTAGGCCTGGAATTATCGTTGTTAGCTCCAGGCAGCGAATCCGGGGTCACCAGGGGGACAAAGTGTGGTTAGCTTGAAAAAAAACGTAACTTAGTTTAAAGTTCAGGGGCAGGATCGAGCCCAAAAGAGAATCGTACAAAGGTGGATAGATGGATGGCTGGATCGGATGGAGGTTTTCAGAGATACTTAACGCAAACATAACTAATGTTGAATTATGCATATAGAAAACATAAGCTACTCACAACCAAAACGCATCAAATACAGTAAATAAACCCATCAATGGCGTTTAGCACTAGGCAAAACCTAAATCATCAGATCATAAGAGATCTTATACCGAATATCAGTCTTATAAGCGGTTTTGAGTATGACACTAGGAATTAAAGTTCTTCGACATGTAATTTTTAAAAGACTTGAGTAATACTTCGATCACACTTCCCATACTAAAAGACCGTTTCTATTGACTAGACTATTGGGGAAAATCCCTTAGTCACTCAACAATTGACCAAGCTAGCAAGTTACCCACGAAAGTCCAACATAAGGCAAACAACAAAACAAAAACAAATGGCACCTTCTCAGCTTAAATGCAAACTCTGTATTATACTTTGGTAATGCCCTTCCACTACTGGTTGATTTATCCCACTAAGAATAATGATTATGTATGAATATGTATGTTGATATTTAGGAAACTCTATTATCCCCGATTACCCGATTATTATTGTTATATCAGTGTCAGTGTGAGGTACACCGTTTTTATATCAAATCTTTTATTATTAATTAACTTAATTTTTAAATCTGTACAAAATGTATTATACTTAAATTATAAATATAATTTAAAAATAAACAAAATGGAAACGTAAAAACAAAAAAAAAAAATTTACTTTTATTAATTTTCTTTTTCTTTTTAAACTTATACTTATAATGTATTATCTTTCTACCTCTATTTGTTTCTTCGAAATGTATATCATATTTAGGTTTCATTATCGGGGAAGGGCAGCTGAAAGCTGATCCAGACAAGATCTCAGCAATTAAGAGCTTTCCAATCCCTATTACTGCCGAGCAACTCCGGAGATTTTGAGGTCTCGCCGGATGATATAGGCGATTTGTTGAGAATTATGCCTCTATCGCCCGAGCGTTAAGAGATTTGTGAAAGAAAAACCGTTCGTTTGAATGGAACGAATAAGCGGATCGAGCATTTATCCATTTAAAGGATAGCTTAACGTCTTCACCTGTTTTACGCACGCCTGACTTCTCGAAACCGTTTATTCTACTTTGTGATGCCAGTCTGCACGGTATAGGGTGCGTGTTGGCGCAAACAGATGAAGAAGGTACCGAGCTTCCCATAGCATATATGTCCGAAAAACTCTCGATAGCGCAGCGTAACTATTCGGTAACCGAATTGGAGTGCCGTGATCAGAGGAATAAACAAGTTCAGAGCCTACGTTGAAGGGCAAGAGTTTGCAGTAGTAACAGACCACGCTTCGTTGCAGTGGCTGATGAAACAGAAAGATTTGTCAGGGAGATTAGCTAGATGGTCCATCCTATTATAAGGGTTTTCTTTCGAAATGAAACACCGAAAAGGGACACAAAATGTAGTGGCGGACACACTTTCAAGGCGAGACGTACTTTTTTTGGCCGGAAATGATTACTCAAATCCGTTCGTACATATCTAGATGTAAAACTTGTAAATCCACTAAAGGTACTAAAGTAATTCCTTGGCCACCTTGGGTAGACCAATGACGGCGGATAGACCATTTCAAAAATTGTACATGGACTTATTTTGACCATATCCTAGGTCTAAGGAGGGGAACATCGGGTTATTAATCATAGTCGTCATATCAAAGTTTCATATTCTACAGCCATTAAAGAAATTTACATCTGACAAAATCATAGACTTCCTAGTGAAGCACGTATTTTATACCTTCGGCGTGCCCGAGGTGATCTTAACAGACAATGGTACACTGTTTAAGTCGGCTCAATTTAAGGCTTTTCTGACTCGTTTCGGCGTTACACATGTCTGCACGGCGATCTACTCTCCTCAGGCTAACGCTAGCTAGATCACACGACTTGGGATAAACATTTAAGCGAGATAAACGGATCCTTGAGGGCTAACTTTAACCGTAGTTCAGGTTTCTCACCTTATTACCGTTGCTTCGGTCAGAATATGATTTTAAACGGAAGAGATTATGAACTACTTCGTAAGTTCGACACACTGACAGACGATGTAGCCTTAAAATATCCGGATATATTACAGTTAGCTCGACTAGACGCTAAAACTAAGATTGCCACGACGCACGAGACTAACGCTCACCGTAAAGTCGAAGCGCAAACCTGAATGTAGGTGACGCGGTATTTGCCCAAAACTTTGCTCAGAGCAATGCCGTCAAAAATTTAGTAATAAACTTGCCCCCGTATTTGTTAAGTCGACGGTTATTAAAAAAGTAAGCCCAGCATACTATGAGTTAGCGAATGAGAAAAATAAGACATAGGCATATATCATCTTAAGGATATACAGATCGGAAAAAGATAGGCGAATTTCAGTTAACCGCTTCTCAAGATACGACTCTCGAGCAGTTAACTGTGGTTATAGGGTACAATTAATATTTGACACCGTAGAGGGTAACATCCAGCTCATATCTTATGCATGAGCGAAAATTTTACCGATAGAGCGGCTGAGTTCCAGAATATTCAAGGTCAGTTGCTCTTCGTCTCCCATCTACCCTCTCTTTCACACAAGATTTTCACTCGCGACCAAAAAGTCGAACGAAAGTCAATGTAAGCCGCGAGGAAACGAAGATAGCACGCCATATTCCTCTTACTTTTTTTTCTTGCACTTCGCACGTAAATTCCTGGAAGCGAAGTTGGCCACGCAGGCAGATTTACAAACGGCGCTGGCTGACTTGATTTTCGCGCGGAAATTAATAAGTATTACAACGCGTAACTCAACAAATAAAAAGCTATAAGTGCAGCCAGTGATATAACCTTGGAAATTGTCGATGCGTATGAGGCAACCACGTGCTTCTTGTGACGGGCTACCACGCCCCTGATGACGGCTGTAACTACGCCCACTAACGCTCACAATCACGACAGATTACATTAGCGCCAAGTTGATCTAAAGGAGTCGTCTGGAACGAAATCTATCCGAGGCCTGGGCTGCGTTGCGCCTGGCCAAACGGATCCAACGGCGTGTGGAAAGAAATCGTTCTGCCAAGAGAATCGATCTAGTGAACCTGCAAAAACCCTTTTCGCACGCGGTTGAGATGCCGTAAACCTAACTACATGAAGCCCAAACCATGCACCTGCCTCGCATATTATAGAAAATGCGAATTGGAGAGCTGTGAGGAGTACGAGAGACGGCATTGCCAGCCGCGAAAGATGTTAAGTCGACGAGCGGATCCACTGGAATTTTGAGCTGATATGATAATTGCAGATCAGTAATTGTAGTTTTAATTTAAATTTTCTTCTTTTTTATTGTTAAATATTTTATATTTACGAATTCAGACCGAGTGTTTAATAAAAAAAGAACACAGTTAGGTTTTTTTAACTGTGTTTTACTGTATCTTCATTGTGTTGGGACCTGGCTTAGTATACCAGTTATACATTTAATTACAACCAAGCTTTGAGAACTTGCCGTGTAAGTTTGATTATTGTGTGAAAAATATTTGTCATGTATTGTTTCGGTTAGTATGTTAAAGTAACGGAAAAAATTTTCGTCTGGGTAGGGTATTATTTTAAAAACTGGTGTTTTGGTTATTTCTCTTGAAATGTGGGATATTATCAGAATTTCGTTTGTATCAGATTTAAACAAAGCTGAAGTTTTAATATTAATAAGTTTTTCAGAATTGACGTGACTTTTAAAAGTTTTGGATTAAAGATACCTAAGCGTTTCAGTTGCAAACCAAGCTCTGTGTCTTCAATGTATTCAGTGAATTGTTGTAAGTTGAAAATTATTAAATTAATCATTTGTTCTCTTTCAAAGTTATTGTTTAAATGATTAGTCAATTCGATTCCTTGGTTAATGACTTCTATTATGTGGTTAAGTTCGCTTATTTGTACATTATTTTTACAGATGTCGGCTATTTGTTGATTTGTTTGTTCTTTATCTTATTGATCAAAGTACCGAATAATTATTTTTAAATTGTTCCCATGGAGTTAACAAGACCGCGTTTACTACGTTTTACAATTCGTATACCGTTAAGTTTTTCCACTAGATACTGTATTTGAGGTGAGTTATTAAAATGTTGAATTTGTTTAATAAGTTCTTCATAAGTATTTTCTGTCTTAGTTAAGTTAATAGATAAGTAACGATATTCGAGGTTTAGCGGTAAATCTATTGATCCGGCTTGAAAGATTAGTTAGCCGTATTTGGCCTGGATAGGGGTTACTTCTAGGTATTGTGTGTAAATTGTCGATAGGAGGCATAACATGAGTTTCATGCTCGGGAGTAGGCCTGGAATTATCGTTGTTAGCTCCAGGCAGCAAATCCGGGGTCACCAGGGGGACAAAGTGTGGTTAGCTTGAAAAAAAACGTAACTTAGTTTAAAGTTCAGGGGCAGGATCGAGCCCAACAGAGAATCGTACAAAGGTGGATAGATGGATGGCTGGATCGGATGGAGGTTTTCAGAGATACTTAACACAAACATAACTAATGTTAAATTAATTAATTAACTTAATTTTTAAATCTGTACAAAATGTATTATACTTAAATTATAAATATAATTTAAAAATAAACAAAATGGAAACGTAAAAACAAAAAAAAAATATTTACTTTTATTAATTTTCTTTTTCTTTTTAAACTTATACTTATAATGTATTATCTTTCTACCTCTATTTGTTTCTTCGAAATGTATATCATATTTAGGTTTCATTATCGGGGAAGGGCAGCTGAAAGCTGATCCAGACAAGATCTCAGCAATTAAGAGCTTTCCAATCCCTATTACTGCCGAGCAACTCCGGAGATTTTGAGGTCTCGCCGGATGGTATAGGCGATTTGTTGAGAATTATGCCTCTATCGCCCGAGCGTTAAGAGATTTGTGAAAGAAAAACCGTTCGTTTGAATGGAACGAAAAAGCGGATCGAGCATTTATCCATTTAAAGGATAGCTTAACGTCTTCACCTGTTTTGCGCACGCCTGACTTCTCGAAACCGTTTATTCTACTTTGTGATGCCAGTCTGCACGGTATAGGGTGCGTGTTGGCGCAAACAGATGAAGAAGGTACCGAGCTTCCCATAGCATATATGTCCGAAAAACTCTCGATAGCGCAGCGTAACTATTCGGTAACCGAATTGGAGTGCCGTGATCAGAGGAATAAACAAGTTCAGAGCCTACGTTGAAGGGCAAGAGTTTGCAGTAGTAACAGACCACGCTTCGTTGCAGTGGCTGATGAAACAGAAAGATTTGTCAGGGAGATTAGCTAGATGGTCCATCCTATTATAAGGGTTTTCTTTCGAAATGAAACACCGAAAAGGGACACAAAATGTAGTGGCGGACACACTTTCACACACTTTTTTTGGCCGGGTATGATTACTCAAATCCGTTCGTACATATCTAGATGTAAAACTTGTAAATCCACTAAAGGTACTAATGTAATTCCTTGGCCACCTTGGGTAGACCAATGACGGCGGATAGACCATTTCAAAAATTGTACATGGACTTATTAGGACCATATCCTAGGTCTAAGGAGGGGAACATCGGGTTATTAATCATAGTCGTCATATCAAAGTTTCATATTCTACAGCCATTAAAGAAATTTACATCTGACAAAATCATAGACTTCCTAGTGAAGCACGTATTTTATACCTTCGGCGTGCCCGAGGTGATCTTAACAGACAATGGTACACAGTTTAAGTCGGCTCAGTTTAGGGCTTTTCTGACTCGTTTCGGCGTTACACATGTCTGCACGGCGATCTACTCTCCTCAGGCTAACGCTAGCTAGATCACACGACTTGGGATAAACATTTAAGCGAGATAAACGGATCCTTGAGGGCTAACTTTAACCGTAGTTCAGGTTTCTCACCTTATTACCGTTGCTTCGGTCAAAATATGATTTTAAACGGAAGAGATTATGAACTACTTCGTAAGTTCGACACACTGACAGACGATGTAGCCTTAAAATATCCGGATATATTACAGTTAGCTCGACTAGACGCTAAAACTAAGATTACCACGACGCACGAGACTAACGCTCAGCGTAAAGTCGAAGCGCAAACCTGAATGTAGGTGACGCGGTATTTGCCCGAAACTTTGCTCAGAGCAATGCCGTCAAAAAATTTAGTAATAAACTTGCCCCCGTATTTGTTAAGTCGACGGTTATTAAAAAAGTAAGCCCAGCATACTATGAGTTAGCGAATGAGAAAAATAAGACATAGGCATATATCATCTTAAGGATATACAGATCGGAAAAAGATAGGCGAATTTCAGTTAACCGCTTCTCAAGATACGACTCTCGAGCAGTTAACTGTGGTTATAGGGTACAATTAATATTTGAAACCGTAGAGGGTAACATCTAGCTCATATCTTATGCAAATTAAAATTGTTACTCTTTATTTATTTAAAAAAATAAATTTTATTTTTTATTATTTAACATTTATTTGGTGATAAACTTTTTCACTTATACTATTACGAGACACTTGGTAACTTATGTTTAACTTCGAGCTGTTGACGATCTCGTCCCGATTCTTTCAGACTCCCGATTCAGACTGATCTTCAAATTCTAAGTCCTAATCCAATCAACCTCGGCCAGAAGCTGGAAATTTTCCACTGCATTGTGAAATTCAATTATGCTGATCGATGCAATTTTTGATTGATACGCAATAAGTCGGCCGTGGCTTGGTCTCCAAGCGGAAGCTGTGTTTACGTTAAGTTTGGGTTGCTTATGTTAGCGGGTAGCTGAGTGCTGGCAAAGGCAATGACAAAAACAAAGACAAGGGCAATTCCGACGAGATTGAGAATTGGAATTTGTTTATAAATTGTGGAAGGGAGCTATGTTCATGGGTTGGATAACTCTCCCCCCTCTAAAATGACGCGTCCCGCTTCATTATTAATTTCGTTCAAACGTTCATTTAATTCTGTTAAAAATTCTACATCATTATTTGGTTTTTCTGGTTCTGGCCGTTTTTGTTTGGTTACAAATATATAATACCTGATTTTTATTATTAATATAGTAATGAAATACAAAATGATTAAAATTAATAATATAAATGAAATTGAAATTTTCCAATTGTAAATTTCAATAAATGGGTTTAAAATATTAATGTTGTCAAGAGAATGTTCTGAATTGTTTGATTTTATATTTTCTGATATTTCTAAGTTTAAAAACTTAGAAATATCAGAATATATAAAATCAAACAATTCAGAACATTCTCTTAGTGGTTGGTAGTTATGTACTCAAGTATTTTGTTTTCTGAATTAGTGTATGAAATATTATTTATTGTAGTTGTGCTGTTAAATGTTATTAAATATGACCCATTTAAATGAGAATCGTTCACAATATTATTTCCATTTATTAGAATGGCACCTTCTTGAATGATATCTATATTCTTATTCTTTTCTAGAATTTTAGTGCAAATTGATTTTTCTCCATTTAGTAAGCGGGTAAAACAAGTCTTATCTTTACTTATAGTACAATAGTTGTTCAAAAGTTCGTTCTTAAAATTAGATATTTCATAATAGGTATTTTCGCATTTTGCGACCTGATTACTTATAAGTAATTTTCCATCATTATGTGAAATGGATCTGGCATAGTAAATTTCGCATCTGTTTGTTATAACGGGGTATTTTATATAAATTATTAAGAGTTCTTTATGCAATACAATTTTGAATATGGCGATGTCCATTAAGTCTGCAATAAGTACAGGCTGTTGTTCGTGATCTAATATTTCTTTGATGTCTTCATTGTTTAAAATTTTTGTGTTGAATAAATCAATTTTGGCCAGTGTGATAGTATCAATAATGTTTTGTAAGTCAAATGTTAATAAACGTAGGCGATGTTTTCTTAATGGCAATTCTTGATCGATAAAAATGTTTTTAAAATGATTGGAAAGTGATTTTATCTCTTTAAATAATTTGGAATTAATAATAAATTGTTGGTTATTGTTTTCAATTAAATCATTTATTTTATTCTGTATTTTAATGAAATCATCGTGATCCGGAGTTCCAGCTAACCATTTCCAAACAGTGCCTAACTCATTTATTCCCCTTTTTGATCTAGTTGGTATCAGTTGTGACAAAATTAATTCTATTATCTGTATTTCGTAAGTAATTTCCCATTGTGTCCGTGTATTTTTATCTTTTCTTACATATCCTGATTCTAGATTGATCATTTCTTTATAAAAACTTAAGTTAGTTACGTGGTATAAGTCAGCATATGATTCATAGGTAAGGACATCCTTTTTGTCTTTGAACAGGAAGAATTCGTGATTGGAGTAATCAATTATTTCTGAAGTGGTTATCATTACGAATGTTATTAAAAGTAATACGAAATGCATTTTCTGTAATTTAGTAAAAAAATATGGTATTTGTTAAAACTTAATGTTGTCTTTGTGAATAGTCCTGTTTCTACTATTTATTATAACTTTGTTAGGTAAGTTTTCCTGAACAACCTGTTTTTTATATCTAGTTTTTAGGTTATTTCTTTCGCCGTGTTTTTTCTCATAAACAACTTGACCTACGTGATATTCTTTTTCTCTGCGACCTTCATTGTGTGTTACTAACATTTTTTCTTGTGTATTCTTTAGAATTCTTGAAATGTTTTCGTGATTAATTTTATTATATAGAATATCAAAGGGTTTTTGGTTTGTTGTAGAATGAATGCTTTGATTGAATTCTTTTGCGGCTCTAATAATTATTTCAGAATAGTCAGTGAGATTAAATTCTTCTTTTATACAACGAGCTAATTCTGTTAATGTTGAATGTGCTCTTTCTACTTGTCCGTTCGAGGTACTGTGTCTGGGGTCGGCGAAATGTAGAGTTAAACCACATCTTTGTGAAAAGGATTTAAATTGAGCAGAGGTGAAGCTCGGTTCATTATCTGTCATAATTACTTTGGCGTGAGGAAAATGTTGGAGTAATTCCATTACTTTATTCTCGATGTTTAGTTTATTTTGAATTTCTTTTACAACCAGGAATTTTGAATATGCGTCAATACAGGTTAAGAAAATAAGACTTTGCGCGTAAAAAATATCGATGTGTAAATTCTCTCCTTCTTTAGTTGGAATAGGAGCTTCTCCAATAGGGATTTTAATAGGATGCCGGTTGTATTTATTTTCGTTGCAAATTGTACAATTTTTTATGTATTCCTTTAATTTGATATATAAATTTGGCCAATAAAATAATCTATTAATTTGTTTATAATTTTCGTCTAATCCTCTGTGAGCACGACTATGTGTTTCTTCTATTATGATAGCCTTATCTTCGTTATTTTCCACGTCTTGTAGAAATATTTTAGTATAAAGAAATTTGTTGTTAAAGTTATTTTTTAATGGTAATTGAATATGATAAAGATCTTCTAAAGTGCAATGAATTCCTACCGTTATGTTTGGTTTTATATATTCCCTTAATATTTCTATTAAGTTTTCTGGCGTATCATATTCAATTATATGTCTAGTCTTATCAAAAACATTCAATGACTCATGTATTGTATACCTCCCCTTTGTTAATAACAGTTGTTGTTGAAACTGATTTAACGGTTTTCGGGTCTCTTGTATTACATTTTCAAAACTACTTTCGGCAGAATGCTGTGTATTTTGATCTGAGTTTGATTGTTCTAAGTCGCTGTTAGTAATATTATTTATTTTTATTCGAGATAATGCGTCGGCTACATTAGTTGTTCCGGGTTTATATATTATTTTCGGTGTGAAACTTTCTATAAAGGAGTACCATCTTTTAATTTCTACGTTCGGGTTTTTATCTGAGATTGTGAAAGATAAAGATTGATGGTCTGTTTGTATTTCTCTACCAATTACACCATATAAGTAATTCCTGAGATTTTTAAGAGCCCAAACTATTGCCAACAATTCTTTTTTATTTGTGGCATAAAGTTGTTCAGTTTTATTTAGAGTTTTGGATATGAAAGTAATTGGTTTATTATCCTGTGATAAAACTGCTCCGATAGCTACATCTGATGCGTCTGTTGTTAAAGTGAATTTTTTGTTATAATCTGGTTGAACTAATTCCACTTGTGCTATTAAATTATCTTTAAGTTCTTTAAAAGCTTTAACAGATGGGTCGTCTAACTGTATTGTAATTTTTGTAGACATTCTTCTAGAAATTTTTCCATTATCTCCTCCTAGGTAATTCGTTAAAGGTTTGGCAATTTTTGCATAATTTCGGACAAATTTACGGTAATAGCCGGTGAGGCCTAGAAAACTACGAAGCTCTCTAATGTTTTGTGGGACCGGATACTTCATAATTGTGGAGATTTTCTCAGGATCTGTTTTAATTACATTGTGAGATACTATATAACCTAGAAATGCTGTTTCTAATTTAAAGAATTTTGATTTTTCTAGAGAAATTTTCATATTAGCTTGTTGTAATATATTTATTATTTGAATTAAATCTGTGTAATGTTGTTCAATTGTATTAGAAAAGATTATTATATCATCCATATAAACATGACAAGTTTTTCCGACTTGTTCTCTCAATATGTCATCCATTGCTCTTTGAAATATTCTAGGGGCGTTTGTTAACCCAAATGGCATACGTAAGAATTCAAATTTTCCGTTATTTATAGAGAATGCTGTTTTTTCAATATCTGAATTTTTCATTAAAATTTGGTGGAATCCTGATTTCAGATCAATGGTTGAGAAATATTTTGACTTCCCTAAGTTAGATAATATTACAGACGGATCTTGCATCGGATATCTGTCAGGTATTGTGCTTTCATTTAATTTTTTATAATCAATAACTAATCGATGTTTTGGAGACCCATCTTCGTTTTGACCTTTTTTAGGCACTACTAAAACTGGTGAATTGTAGGGGCTTAGGCACTACTAAAACTGGTGAATTGTAGGGGCTTCTACTTGGTCTTATAATTTGTTCTTTTAACATTCTATCGATTTCATTATTAACGAAATCTGAGACCGTGGCATAAGGATATTGTTTGCTATAAATTGCTCTGTCATTGACTGTATTTATTTCTCCTCGAATATCGGTACGAAAAGGAATTTGCGTATTTATTTTAGAAAGCTCCTTTTCAATTTTATTCATAACTTTATTTTCAAATTCTTTTATTTGATTTGAAATAATATTTAGGTTATGAATTTTTTCTTTGTCGGAAAACTCAACGACTGCGTGCTCGGTATTTATGGATTCCAAGCTATTTGATTTAAGACTGACGGAATTAACATCGTCGGCTTGTTCAGGATTTATTAATCCCAAACTGATATATTTTTTATTAGCGGATAAATCTACGCTGGCGTGCTCAGGATTTTTTGATCCCAAACTGATATATTGTTTATTAGCGGATAAATCTACGCTGGCGTGCTCAGGATTTTTTGATCCCAAACTGATATATTGTTTATTAGCGGATAAATCTACGCTGGCGTGCTCAGGATTTTTTGATCCCAAGCAATTACTGTTTCGGTTTTATATATCTTTTGCTCATCTAAATATTTTTTAATTATATATTCTTTTAATGGAAGAATATTTTTTTCCTCGATTAAACACAAATCGTTTTTATCCTCGTCAAAATATTGGAGTTTCTCTTTATTTCCTTTATACTCCATGATTCCTTTCTCGATATCTAATTTAGCTCCAATCTTTCTTAACAAATTGAATCCAATTAATAGATCAGATTCTAAACCTTCAATTTCATAGAATAAATGTTGTTCCCCAAATATATTTATCAAATGATAATATTTTATGATTGAATATCCATGAACTGTAGATACTCTTTTGTGTATTGATAATTCCCTTTTATTCTCATAAATACCCTTTTTTATATAACACGCGGTGGCTCCTGTGTCTATTAATTTTTTGAATTGTCTTTTAGTTTTTCTGTCTACCCTTGTGATATGAGGCATCCCTCTGTAAGGTGCTGATCTAAAAAATGGTTCTCGTTGATATTATTTACTCTCATTGTTTTATGAGCTGGCTGGTTGACTGTTCCCGTTGATTCCCGTTTTATCGGGGGGTGTGTTTCGGACTGATTTACAAGGCCTGCGCTTGTGTTGTGTTTTTGCGCTGGGTATTGATTATAATTATTTCTTTGGAAATTATTATTAAAATTGTGTCGGTTATTATTATAACTCCACTGGTTGTTATTATTCCTAGGATGATTATAATTTTTAAACGGACGATTTTGAACTCTTATGGAGTCGTCTACTTCCATAGGTTCTGGTGGTGGTTGAACTTTGGAATTATTATTAAAATTCCAATTGTTATTCGCTCCGAAGTTGTGGTGTAGTGGTGGTTGAACTTTGGAATTATTATTATAATTCCAATTGTTATTCGCTCCGAAGTTCCCGTTTTGCGGCCAATTATTATTTATCCTATTTGGTGTATTATTAATCTGTCTAGGGGCAAATCTAAGGTTGTTTCCTTGATTTCTGTTTTCACTTCTAAATCCATTATACTTATTTGCAAATTGAGCTCTAAAGTTGTTAGACTCTAATTCCTGACACTTTGCCAAAGCATTTGGCAAATCTGGTGGGTTGAGAGAGAAGAGTGTTTCTGAGATTGAACCGTTTAATCCAGAAATAAAAATTCTTAGCGCGTTGCTCCTAATTGTTTTATTTGTTTCCTTGGTTATTAGGGCGTCCTTTCCATAAGTCATTATAGTTTTATTTATAAGTAACGTCATTTTCTTATTTACTTCGTTGTAGAATTCGTTAATGGTCATGCGTCCCTGTCTTAAGATGCTTAATTCTGTTTCGAGTATATGGATTGGTCTTTTATCGCTATAGATAAAATCCAATCTAGAAAGAATCGCTTGAAAGTTTAAAACGGTACCATGGTTGGTTAGAGCATCGTGTGCTGCTCCCATGATTTTATTACGTAAAATTGTTAAAGCGATAAAGTATTGTTCACTTTCAATTTTATATAGACTCATTGCGGTTTCCGCCGCTTCTCTCCAGCCTACATATTGTGTTATTTCTCCTGTGAACTTTGGTAAGGATTTAATTACTTCTAATGTAGTTTCGCATTTTATGGTTCGGTCTATTGTTTGGATCTTATAGTCTTCTACCTCATTTTTGTTAGCGGCTAACTGCTCTTCTAACCCTTCAAGTTTTCTGGTTACTTCACTCAACTGTACATTTATTAATCTGTTTATTAATTCCATTGTCAGATTACTGGCGCTGGATATCCCGCCCGCAGAAAGGGTTGATACTGAACCTCCGGTTGCCATTGTTAAATTTAAATTATCAAAACTATTTATCAAATCTTCCAGATTGTTTTAAATTAAATTGATATTGTAATATTTAATTTCAAAGTAGTATTCTCTGTATCTTAATCTTAATTTTTTTTAAATTTTATTTAAAGACTTAGTGTTGTTTTTATCTGCTCACGATACTTTCCGTGGGAGTTCTTCCTTCAGCGTAGTTGGTGGAGGGTAGGGGTCTTCCTTCAATTGGTTGTTCTTAATAATTCTTTTTTGGTGTCTTCCTTCAATTGGTTGTTCTTAATAATTCTTTTTTGGAGTCTTCCTTCAATTGAGTCGTCTTGATAATTATTTATTGGGGTCTTCCTTCAATTTTTTATATAGCCTTTTTATTTTTGAATTTGAATTTTGAAATTGAATTTGTTTGAATTTCTTTGGTTTCGTAGTTGAGTTCTGAATTTTTATTATGTTATGTTTATGTTATTATTATTATTGTTTATTATGTTCTCGTAATTTGTATTAAGTATTCAGTCCACCTTTTTATGTTAAATACTTAATTGGATATTGCATTTATTGATTTCCAATTAAGTTTTTTATCACGATCACTTTCACATTAGTTAGGCGTCGTTGTATTGTTGTGGATGTTTTAATTTTTCCACTAAAAATATGGATTGTTGGCGGCGCGAGTTTCGTTTTATTTTTAACTTATTATCGTTAATATTTATTTAGAACTTTTGAATACGCCGCCCCACGTTGGGCGCCAATTAAAATTGTTACTCTTTATTTATTTAAAAAAATAAATTTTATTTTTATTATTTAACATTTATTTGGTGATAAACTTTTTCACTTATACTATTACGAGACACTTGGTAACTTATGTTTAACTTCGAGCTGTTGACGATCTCGTCCCGATTCTTTCAGACTCCCGATTCAGACTGATCTTCAAATTCTAAGTCCTAATCCAATCAACCTCGGCCAGAAGCTTTTCTTTCCGAAAATTACCGAACTTTCGATAAAAGCTTTATGCTGGAAATTTTCCACTGCATTGTGAAATTCAATTATGCTGATCGATGAAATTTTTGATTGATACGCATAAGTCGGCCGTGGCTTGGTCTCCAAGCGGAAGCTGTGTTTACGTTAAGTTTGGGTTGCTTATGTTAGCGGGTAGCTGAGTGCTGGCAAAGGCAATGACAAAATCAAAGACAAGGGCAATTCCGACGAGATTGAGAATTGGAATTTGTTTATAAATTGTGGAAGGGAGCTATGTTCATGGGTTGGATAACTTGCATGAGC